>NW_019947921.1:0-14421 GCF_002910315.2 Salvelinus sp. IW2-2015
GAGGGAGGACTATAACTTTCCCTTCTTGTCTGGAGATACAACTCCTCATATCCTGTTTTCTGACTGGGAGATACACTTCACCACTTAGAACTGTTCCTCTGGAGATATTCAACTCTTTCACTGCACTTATAACGTTCCTCTGGAGATACAACTTGCACCATCTTATATACTGTTCCTCTGGTAGATACACTCACTCACTATAACTGTTCCTCTGTCTGGAGATACAACTCACCACTATTAACGGTGTTCTCTCTGTCCTAGGAGATAACAACTTCACCTACTATTAACTGTTCCTCTGCTGGGAGATACAACTCACACTATACTGTTTCCTCTTGGAGATACAACTCACGCAATCTATAACCTTGGGGGTCCCCCTCTTGGGGAAAGCCACAAAAAATAACAAAAAACTCCCCAAAAAAAAAATAACACTATAACTGTTCTTCTTGTCTGGAGATCACTCACTCACTCTAACTTGTTCCTGGACTGGAGATATCACTCACCGACTATTAGACTGTTCTCTGGAGATACAACTCACCACTCATAACTGTTCCTCTGTGTCTGGAGATACATACTCACCACTAGTAACTGGTGTCCTTTGTCTGGAGATACATACTCTACCACTATAACTGTTCCTTCTGTCTGGAGAATACACTCACACTAATAACTGTGTCCTCTTGTCTGGAGATCATACTCACAGCTTATAACTGTTCCTTGGAGATAAACTCACCCACTATAACTGTTCCTCTGGAGATACAACTCACCACTATAACTGTTTCCTCGTGGAGATTACAAACTCACCACTATTACTGTTCCTATCTGTCTGAGATACACTACCACTAATAACTGTTCTCTGGAGATACACTCACACACTATTAAACTGCTTCTTTCTGTCTGGAGTAATTACAACTCACCTACTATACTGTTCCTCTGTCTGGAGATACAACTCACAACTATAACTGTTCCTCTGTCTGGAGGTACAATCACCACTATATACTGGGTTCCTCTGGAGATATCAACTCACCACTAATGAACTGTTCTTCTTCTGGAGGATACAACTCCCCCTATAACTGTTCTCTGTGAAAGATACAACTCAGCGCACTATAAGCTGTTCCTCTGGAGATTTACAACTGCTATCCTACTATAACTGATTCCTCTGCTGTAAGACATTCTGGTTAGCCTCCACTGTTGTGCTGTTGTCTGTCTGTCTGTCTGTCTGTCTGTCCGTCAGGGGGGGGTGTCTGTCTGTTCCTGTCTGTCTGTTCCTGTCTGTCTGTCTGTCTGTTCTGTCTGTCTTGTCTGTCTGTCTGTCTGTCTGTCTGTCTGTCCTGTCTGTCTGTCTGTTCTGTCTGTCTGTCCTGTCTGTCTGTTTGCCTGTCCTGCCTGTCCTGCTCTGTCTATGTCGCTATGAGTATAATTGTAACGATGTGCGCTGGAGAGTCGGGAAGCAGTTCTCAGGGAGTTGAGTGTTTTACAACATCGACTATCAACGTAATACAAAACATAGACACTATACAGCACACAGACAGAACATAAACATGATTCTCTCAATTTTGTCAGTAACTGCAGTCATCGGTTGTGGCAGCCAATCGGTTGTCAGTCCCAATCGGTTGTGGCTAGCCAATCGGTTGTGGCAGTCATGCGGTTGTGAGCCAATGCGGTTGTTGCCAGCCAATCGGTTGTGCAGCGATTTATTTGCCCTTTCCTCTTCAGTCCATAAATCTTTTTTCAATTTCCTCATTCAAATCCCAGGGATTAAACTAGTTTTTACGAGGTCATTTCTTTTGGGTGCATGTTATCTAGTAACTGGGATAAGTAATTTCTATAAATGTTTGTTCAATGCAAACGTTGTTTTGCTCTCCAATACACACCACGGACCAACACTTAATTATTTACATCAACAACATAGGATCACTACAAATTTATATTGTAATGGACCTCTTATATTATATAGCGCAGCCTTTGGAACTTTTGGTTCTCCTAAGATATGGCTACTTGTTTGGTACACTACATCCGATGGATCTGATACTTGCTCTTCACAAAGCACAATTTCTGCACATTAGTAAAGATGTGGTCATACAGTTGATGTATTTTATTCCTGTGCTGTTCTAACTACCCTTGGTAGGTTGACTGATTAACCTGACGCAGGTTGCAGTTTGAAGTTTTCTAGGTTTTTTTTATTTTTTTATTTTTTATTCTACCGTTATTTAGATCTCAGGTAGGCCAGTTGAGAAGAAGTGTTCTAATTTACAACTGTTGACCTGGCCAAGATAAAGCGCAAAGCAGTTCGACACAAACAACAACACAGGAGTTAACATGGAATAACAAACATACATGTCAATAATAAGTAGAAACAGTCTTATATATAGTGTGTGCAAATGAGGTAAGATAAGGGAAGTTATAGGCAATAAAATAGCCATAAAGTGGCTGAGGTAATTTACGATTACATTATACACTGGAGTGATAGATATGCAGAGAATGAATGTTCAAGTAGAAAGATACTGTGCAAAGGGAGGCAAAATAATTATAAAATATCAAAGTAACATGAGTAATGGGGGGATGGAGGTAGTTGGATGGGCTATTGTCAGGTGCAGTGGATTCTGTTGAGCTGCTCTGTACAGCTTGTGCTTGAAGTTAGTGACGGGGAGATAAGATTGTCTCCAGCTGTCAGTGATTTTGGTGCATGTTCGTTCCAGTCATTGCAGCAGAGAACTGGCGAAAGACGAACCAAAGTAGGTAATTGATTGGGTTGATCCAGTGAAATATACCTGCTGGAGCGCTTGCTACGGTGGGTGCGTGTGCTATTGGTGATCCAGTGAGCTGAGATAAGGCGGGGCTTTTACCTAGCAGAGACTTTGTAGATGAACTGGGAGCCAGTTGGGTTTTGCAAATGGGGATAGTATGGAAGCGAGGGCCAGCAAGCGAACGTACAGGTCACAGTGGTGTTGTAGTATAAGGGGCTTTGGTGACAAGACGGATGGCACTGTGATAATTAGACGTGCATCCAATTTTGTTGAGTCGAGTGTTGGAGGCTATTTTGTATAATGAGCATCACCGAAGTTGAGGATCGTAGGATGGTCAGTTTTAACCGAGGGATGTTTATTGCAGCATAGTGACGCGCACTGCTTTGTTTGCAAAGATAGGAGCCGATTCTAGATTTATTTTTGTATCGGAGATGCTCCTTAATTGTGGGTCTTGGAAGAGGTTTTACATCTAACCAGACACTAGGTATTTGTAGTTACCACATATTCTAGTCAGGAACCGTCCAGAGTAGTGATTGCTGGACTGCGAGCAGGTGCGGTGCAGCGATCGTTGTAGAGCATGCAGTTTAGTTTTACTAGCATTTAAAGCATGTTGAGTCCCCAGAGAGATGATGTTGTATAGTGCATTGAATGCTCATCTCTGGAGGTTAGTTAGCACAGTGTCCAAGAAGCAAGTTAAGTACAGAATCGGTGTCGTATGCGTAGGAGGTTGATTCAGAGAATCACAGCAGCAGGCGACATCATTTGATGTATATCAGAGAAGAGTAGTCGGCCCTTCGAGTAATTGGGCACCCTCTTGACCCATGAGAGAGCTGCCATGGCTAGCTTGATGAAGAATGCGAGTCATATTTACATCACCCAGAAAATATACTCTCTGTTGATATCACATACATTATCAAGCCATTTCACACGTTATCCAGATACTGATATTAGCCCTTGGGTGGTCTAATAGCAGCTTCCCATCAGAAATGGGCTTTAGTGAGGCACAATGAACCCTGTAGCCATAATTACCGTCAACAGTATCTAACATGAAGGATTCCTTTTTCTAATCTTTACATGGATGTGGTTTCTGAATTTTAAACAGCTAAGCACCGTTCCACCAGATGGCTTTCTGTTTTTTCCCGTAATGTTATAACCATGTCTTGCTACCACTGTTATAATCAAAGGTATTCATCTAAAGTGAGTTTCAGAGAGCAGTCGCAGCAATATGGAATGATTTTTTGTTTATTAGCAAATTATTTAATTTCCTGTAACCTTGTTTTCTAAGCTACGTTTATGAGTAACTGTGGGCTATTTTGTTTAGCACTTTTCATGGGATGCTTGATGTGTTTTCATTGCTTAACTGGGAGCTTAGCAGAAGTAAGAGTGTATTCTCATGTTATTTTGTTAGATCAGGGTGAGCCTGCACAGCATGAGGACTTCCTACTAGTGCAGCATCACTCTCCGTGCTCAGACTAGTATTTACTCTGGTGGTTCATAGGCTCATATTATGCAATACAAATAGCTGTAGGATGCAGCAGAGGCCTTCGGCAGTTAGAGGACATATCATTAGTTGGACTACATGTGTCTTCTTCTGTTATAAAGTATATGGATGAAGCATTATAATGAATCAGCCACCAATGGATAGAGATTTACTGGCTGGCTTGGGTATTGATACGAGTCATTGTGTCAGAGCTGCCGTTATACATGTGTGCTGTGGAAAGGTATCCCAGCAAGCCAAAATGATTTTTGGGTGGATTGTCAGCTAAGATTTCACCCCATTGTTTGTTTGGCAATATCACGCAGGGTCAGTTTGTGAAGAGAAGAATTCTCTGTCGTAATATGTGTTCAATGTGCGCGTTTCAGAGAGGCTATATTTTATGTGGCCAGCTGTATGATTCAGGCGAGGGCACGCGAGCAGATTATGAGGTTCATGTAAGAGGTCATAGGGTCTCTCTCTTAGTTATTTAATCGATCCAGGCAGACAGGTTACAGGGGGCCACTAGTGAATCAGAGAGGTCACAGGGCGCAGAATATGATACAGAGCGGGCACGAGGGCCAGATATGATCAGAGAGGCATCAAGGACGCAGTATATTGATTCAGAGTGCGATACACAGGGCCAGATATGCTCAGAAGAGGTCACTAGGACGGATATGATCAGAGAGGGCACAGGGCCTAGATAGTGATCGAGCAGAGGACAACGGGCCAGGGATATGACGTAGATGGGCAATACAGGGCTCAGATATGATCATGAGAGACACATGGGCAGTTATATGAATCAGAGAGTGACGCACAGGGCCAGATATATGATCAGGAGAGGACACAGGGCCGATATGATCAGAGAGGACACAAGGGCAGATATGATCAGGAGGCATCAGGGCCAGATATGATCAGTAGTAGGGGCAAGGGCCTAGATATGAGTTCATGAAGTAGGGCCCAGCCATGATATGGATCAGTGAGAGGACACAGGACGCAGATATGAATCCGAGTGGACACGAAGGCCAGATTATTGATCAGAGAGGTCACAGGACCAAGATATTGATCAGAGAGGGCAAGGCGAGATATGATCAGAGATGGTACACACGGGCCAGAATATGATGCAGAGAGGGGCACAGGGCCAGATATGATCAGAGAGGACACAGGGGCCAGATATGATCAGACGAGGGCACAGGGCCAGATATGATGCAGAGAGGACACAGGGCCCAGAATATGATCAGAGAGGGCACAGGGCCAGATATGATAGAGAGGGCACGGGTCAGATTGTATCAGAAGAGTAAACACATGCAGATTATGATCAGGATGGGTTACAGGGCGTAGTTATGATCAGAGCAGGTCCCAGGGCCAGATATGATTCAGTAGAGGAACAAGGCCAGATATGAATCAAAGAGGGCACAGGGCCAGATATGATCAGATGAGGGCACGGGCCAGATATCTATCATGAGAGGAACAGGGCCCAGATATGATTCAGAGAGGACACATGGGCCCGATATGATCAGGAGAGGACACAAGGGCCAGGTATATGATCATGAGAGTGACACGAGGGCCCCGATATTTGAATCAGGAGAAGGCACAAGGGCAGATATGATCAGGTAGGACACAGTGGCGCAGATATGGTATCAGAGTTAGGACACAGGGCAGATATGATCAGAGAGGACACAGGGCCAGATATGTATCAGAGAGGGCACAGGGCCAGATATTGATCAGCAGAAGGCACATTGTTGGGCCAGATATGTCATAGAGGGCACAGGGCCAGAATTATATGATTCAGTAGAGGACACAGGACCGAGATATGATCATAGTGACTCAGGGCCAGATTTATGATCGAAGAGATGGTCACAGGACCAGAATTATGATCAGAGAGGGCACAGGGCCAGATATGACAAGAGATGGATCACAAGGGCTCAGATATGATCCAGATGAGGGCACAAGGGCCAGATATGAATCAGAGAAGGATCTACAGGGCCAGTATGATCAGAGAGGGCAACATTGAGCCAGATATGATCAGCGAGGAACATAGGGCCAGATATGTCAGGAGAGGGCAACAGGGCGAATATGATCAGAGAGGGCACAGGGTCAGATTATGATCAGAGAGAACTACAGGGGCCAGATATGATTCAGAGAGGACAGCAGGGCCCGATATAGCTCAGAGAGGACACAGGGGCCAGCTATGATCTACGGAGAGGACACAGTGGCAGATATGAATCAGAGAGGACACAGGGCGCGTACTATGAATTTCAGAGTGGACAAAGGGGCCAGATATGATCAGAGAGGACACAACGGGCCAGATTATGATCAGAAGAGGAACACAGGGCCAGATATGATCAGTAGAGGCAACAGGGCCAGATATGATCAGAGAGGGCATCTGGGGCAGATATGATGCAGAGAGGGCAAACAGGCCAGATTTGATCATGAGATGGACACAAGGGACCAGATATGATCAGAGTGGACACAGGGCAGATATGATCAAGCGGTCTACAGGACAGATATGATCAGAGAGGGTCACAGGGCCGATATGATTCTAGGAGGACCACACGGTCATCATCGCCACCTCAGCACGCACACCGCCGCCACCACGGCCAGATTATGATCAGAGAGGACGAACGGGCCAGATATTGGACTGCAGAGAGGGCATCAGGCCAGATATGATCAAGATGAGGCACACCCAGCCAGCACTATGCATCAGCTCAGCAGGGCCACAGGGCCACGATATGTATCAGTATGAGGCCAGGGTCATGATTGATTTCAAGAGAGAACACAGTGGCGCAGAACAATATGTTATCAGAGGAGTGTATCACGGGCAGACTATGATCTCACGACGAGGCACACAGGGCCAGCTATTGACTCGCCGCAGCGAGCACAAGGGCAGCATTCGACTCAGCAGAGGCACACCTCCGGCCACGCATCTTGCTACTCACGAGACGCGCGCACGGGCAGATTCACTCGATCAGCGAGGCCACTCCGCGCGACACACGAACTAATGCATAGAGAGCGCGCACCACGGCGCAGCATCATTGATCAGCAGCAGGGAACTACGCCGCGCTCCATGATACTCCGACTAGGAGGACACTACGCGCCCATGATACCCTTTTCTGATCAGAGAGGCGCACAGGCGCAGACCTACTGTCAGAGAGGGCACACGCCTCGGACACGACTATCGATCAGAGACGGACCACACGGCGCAGATCATGCATCCTAAGAGGATCACAGGTGAATCAGATCCTGCTCATAGAGAGCACCTGGGCAGTATATGTCAGAGTAGGGCACAGGGCCAGATTAGCGCTCTTTTCAGAGCAGACTTTACCTTCATTTAAGCCGGGCTTCCGTGGAGAAATTGTGGTGTCCTAGTGTGTAAGCTAACCTGCGCGCGACAATGGCTCCATGCTAAGGTCTTAGCCGCCGCTTCCTGTTTCAGCCAGGCTACAGCAACGCTGTTTACGTCCAGGCTCACCAGCACGCCTGTTACGCTCTCAGGCTAAGGCAGCATTGTTGCGTAACAAGCTCAACCGCTCAGCTAAGTGCAGCTGGTAGCTCCTAGGCTAAGGCAGTTCGTTAGCCCATGGCTAAGCACAAGCTGTTAGCTGCCAGGCTAAGGCAGTGTTAGCTCCATGGTAGGCAGTTGTTAGCCGCGAGGCCGTGAGCGCCGGTAAAGCAGTGTGTAGCTCCAGGCTAATGGCAGTTGTTAGGCCCCTAGGCTAAGGCAGGTTGTGTTAGCCTCCAGGCTTAAGGCAGTTGTTAGCGCACAGTCTAAAGGCAAAGTGTTAGCCCCAGGCTAAGACCAGTTGTTAGCCTCCAGCTAAGGCAGTTGAGCCACTAGGTTGTTATAGCCCCAGGTCTATAGGCAGTTGTTTAGCCCCAGGCTAAGGCAGTTGATTAGCCACCAGGCTAAGGCAGTTGTTAGCGCAGCTAGGCAGGCCGGTAAGGCAGTTGTTAGCCCCAGGCAAGGCAGTTGTTAGCCCCTAGGCTACAGTTGTAGCCCAGACAGTTGTTAGCCCGCAGACTAAGGCAGTGGTTAGCCCCAGCTTAAGGCAGTTGTTAGCCCGGCAACAAGAGTTGCGTAAGGGAGTTGTTAGCTCCCAGGCTAAGGCAGTTGTTAGCCCCGAGACTAACGCAGTTGTTTACTCCCAGGCTAAGGCAGTTGTTAGCCAGGTAGGCTTACCAGGCTAAGCACTGTTAGCTCCAGGGCTAAGGAGTTGTTAGCCCCAGGCTAAAGGCAGCTGTTAGCTTCCAGGCTAATGGCAGTTGTTAGCCCCAGGCCAAGTCAGTTGTCAACGAGGGCTTCTATTCAAGGGACCTCAGTTCTGAATACCCTGTGAAGGCATTTGCCAAGTTTTTTCAACGGCAAACTTCTCTTGTCCATTCCAAGAGTTGCCTGAAATAACTTCTCTATGCTCATGATGAAGGCTATTTGCTGTTAATGGTTTTGAATGACTTTCCCTATTGTCCTACAATCCCTAGATAGAATGGTGTCATAAGGGTCTTCGGCTGGGTCCGTCCATAGGAGGGCCCTTTTGGTCTCCATGGAGAACCCTTTTTGTTTTGCTCAGATAGAACATTTGATCGGTTCCATGCTGAACCCTCTTTTGGAAAGAGTCCAATAGATAGACCCCAAGAGTTCTCCTTATGGGGACAGCCCCCCCCCCAAAAAAAAGTTTTGTGTTCTAGGTTAGCAGCTTTTTTTAAGGGTGTACTCAATAAACTTTAAATTCTCAAGATATCCCATCTATAACATGTTTTCACACTCTATCTTGCTCTCATTCCTTGTAAGGGAGAGACTGAGAGGTGCCTAAGCACTGATTCCAGTGACGATTTTTAAATGTGAGGGTTTTGAGACAGAGAGGAGAGAAAGAGAGAGAGTATTGAAGAGAGGAGAGAATTAGAAAGAAGAGAGATGAAGAGAGAGAAAAGAAAACTAGTTTATCAACCACTACAGATACATTCTTAACGTTCCGAACTGAGTGAGACCCGCTTAATCTATCAAAGACTGGGAGAGAGAGGGGGAAGAGTGAGAGAGAGAGAGCAACGAGAGAGAGCGGAGAGAGAGAGGGGGGAAATTGGAGAAGGGGGAGAGTCAGGAGTAGAGAAGAGATTGTAACATTATTTGTTCTTCTGCCAATTAAAGGCCCCTTAAATTGAAATTTGAATTTGAGAGAGACAGAGATAGAGAGAATGAGAAATAGAGATGAGAGGAAGAGGTCTGGGGTTTTGTGGGTACAGGAAAAAGTTGCTATCTAAAAACCTAAAAAGGGGTATATCTCCCTACAGGAGAACCCTTTTGAAGTAACCACCTTTTGGTTCCATGCCCTTTGGTTAGCCTATTGGTGCCAAGAAACGCTTTGGGTTCCAGTGTAGAACTTTCAGGTAACCCTTTTGGTTCCAAGGTAGAACCATTTTGTTGTTCCAGGTAGAACTGTTCCGAGCCGCCCCTCCACCCCGTGTCTCTCACGTCTTCATTCTCACACTCACTCTACCTTTATAAGTGAAGTCCTAACTGTTTTTATCCCCACCCTGTTTATGTGAAAATATTGTGTTCGTGTGTTATGGGGATTATGGGGTTGATCATGTTGTTAGGGATTTAGGGAAAAAAGCTTTTTCGCTTAGAAAGGGGTGAAGATATGCGTCCCACGTCTCTTGATGGGAGTGGAGAGGTGGAATGGGGCGATGTAAGAAGGTGTGGAGGTGAGAGGGGGAAAAGAAATAGAGGACTTCATTATTTTCACACGCTAACACTGACAACCAGTACGTAGCTCCCAGTTATAGCCTAGTAATTATCTACAGAACAACCAGTACTAGCGGGTTTCCATATATTATCCTACCGGTTAGTCAATCTCTACACAACGTAGTTACCCATTGTCTCTGTTAGAAGGTCTTATAGCTAGGTTATCCTGTATACTAGTAAACTACAGAACTTTGGAGAGACCTCGTTTGGTGTTACTGCAGTAGCTTAGTTATGTCATCCAGTATACCTAGTAATAGACATGGGGCCCTAGTTTAACGTATAAACTCGGGTCTGAAGTGATCTGTAAGGTTTACTAGGTATACGCAGCAGAGACATAGCTCATCACAGATATACCTTTTTTAGTAATTACAGTAATATCGCCGAGTAAGCTTCTGTAAGAGTTTCACAGTGTATATTACTCAGATAAGGAATACACTTGGAAGCCCTTAAAGTGAAGTACTCTGGGTTAGGGATATCCTCGTCAAGTTCACTTTAGCTCCTAGTACTCATAGCGCTATGTAAACTACAGAACACCCAGTAGAGAGCTAGTACACCTGCGGTGTTCAGTGTTAGCGTGTGAAATAATGAATCCCTCTATCTAATCTTTAATTATCCTAACTGTTAACGTAACTGCAACACCTACTCGTGACACCTTAGCTCTTCCTATAGGCATCGATACCTACCGTTATCAAGTTCCTACAAGAACAGCCATGCTACTAGTCTACCTGGTATACCCATCAGATAAGAGACCGTAGAGAGACAACGCAGTATCTAATATGCTCTGACCCAGCTTATACTCAAGCGCTAAGTAAAGGACAGCCCTACCACCAGAATAAACATGCCGCATTACCTGTAATCATCCTGTAAGTAAAACTTCAGAAACACCCCACCGTACTCATCAGCCGTATCCAGTCAAATTAGTACCACCGTCACAGCTCACCACTACAGAACATGCTACCAGCTATAAGACTATGCAGTGAGTAGTCTTATGTAAGAACCACGTTAACGCGGGAACCAGTACTTCACAAGCTTACAGTATAGACGGTGAGTAGAAATGAGTGCTATGATCGACCGAGTACTAGGCTTCCAGTGATAGAAACGCTAGGGTATTAGAGGCATAACAGGAACACCGAGTGTTTAACCTCCTGGAACTCTCCTAGATATTAAGGAGGTTAGCTTAACACCTGACGGAGACAACACGATAGGTACTCATAGCCTGAATCACACGCCTATACACTAGTAAGGAGGGTCTATCAGTCAAGCACCAGTACTAGCTTTCGCTCTGATATAACCGCCTAGTAAACTTACCAGGACAGCGAAGTTGACATCACTAGTGCGTTCACAGTATAGCGCTAGTAAACTCTACAGGATCTACTCAAGTCACTAGGACATATTCCAGTATACCATAGATAGAGGTCTACAGAAACTCACAGTGGACTAGCCTATGCCTGTAGTGGGCCTATGCTTCAATCATACAGAACCGAGCACTCAAGTCTCTCCAGTAGGGAGAAATCCACCTCAGTAAATCTATGCAGGAAACTCTAGTATAGCTATTCACTGTATACACATAGTACGCACCACTCGGAACACCAGTACTAGCTTCCATGTATACCTAGTTATCATGTTCTAACCGATCACACAGTACATACACGCTCCAAGATATAGCCTCTATCACGCTCACATCACTTCACTCATCGATCTCACCTCAGCTACCTCACTTACGCTCTCTGTTAATTCACTAACCTGCAATCATGTACATATCCTGTGGTCACAATTTAAAGGTTATAGGCGTATCGCTATTGCGAAGTCTCGTCCTGGAAGGAGATTAAGACATAATTATGTATTTACACTGCCTTAACGTCATGCGTCTCTGCGGTAATGTAGCCTCTTCGCCTACACCTCAAGTGATCGCTCTGGGTAACTTATCATTACAATTCCCAATATGTAGTCCCATCCTTGGGTAAGCTCCGCCGTTAACTTCACAACTCTCAAGTCATGCCTCTGGTCTTAACATTAATTTACATACCGCAAGCGTAATGGTTGGGTAATTAATTACAACCCAAGTATGTCTGGGTAATTAATCACAACCTCAAGTATGTCTGGGTAATTAATGTACAACCCAAGTTGTCTGGGTAATTAATTCACAACCCAAGTATGTCTGGGTAATTAATTAACAAACCAAGTATGTCTGGGTAATTGAAATTACAACCCAAGTAATGTCTGGGTAATTAATTACATACCCAAAGTTGTCTGGGTAATTTAATCCACACCCCCAAGTAATGTCTGGGTATTAATGTACACCAAGTATGTCTGGGGTAATTAATTACAACCCAAGTTCTATGGTCTGGGTAATTAATTACACCCCAAGTATGTCTGGTAATTATATCACAACCCAAGTATGTCTGGGTAATTTACATCACACACCAATTTTTGTATTGTTTTGATGTTCAGCTTTATTTAGCCAGGTAGGTCATTGAGAAGCCAAGTTTTCATTTACAACAGAACAACAATCACAGAGTGTACACCATAAACAAACGTAAACAGTCAATAATACAGTAGAATACGTCTAATATACAGTGTGTTGCAAAATGGCGTAAGGAGGAAAGGCACATACATAGGCTCGGTGACGCAGGTAATTACTAATTTAGCAGATAATTAACACTGGAGTGATGATGATGAATGATGATTTGATGTGCAAGTAGAAGATTACTGGTGTGCAAATGAGGCAGCAAAGTAAATAAAAACAATAATGGGGATTGTGATTAAATGACCGACGTAATTTACGCAAGGAGGGAACTTGGTATGTTCCTGGGTACTTAATTACACTCACAGAGTCTCTGTACCCAAATATACCACATCGTAGCAGCCAACTCCAACTCTTAGAGTTTTCTGCACACCACACACACACACACACACACACACACACACACACACACACACACAACACACACACCACACGCACACACATTACCTCTCTCTGTAGGTCAATAGACTATTACCTCTCGCTGTAGGTCATGATATTACCTCTCTCTGTAGTCAGGATATTACCTCTCTCTTGTAGGTCATGATATTACGCTCTCTCTGTAGGTCATGATATTACCTCTCTCTGTTAGGTTGATATTACCTCTTGCTCTGTAGGTTCATGATATTACCTCTCTCTGTAGGTCATGATATTACCTCTCTCTGTAGGTCATGATATTACCTCTCTCTGTAGGTCATGATATTACCTCTCTCTTTAGGTCATGATATTACCAGCTCCTTGGAGCCAGTGAACATTGACACCAGTATTCTGGAGGACTACATCAGTAAGGAGGACGACAGCACTGACATGTGAGTGACTCAGAGCGATAGCCCGATCAAATGACAATAACGTGTTTCAGTCCCTCCACGTGTCAGTCCGCTTTGATTTTTCTTCCGTTTATTATCTAATGAATATGACCCTGTTCCCAGATCAGTTGTTGCTGTATTTTGTACAATAATCATAGGAGTTGTCTACAGCACAAACAGATCTGGGACCAGCTTATAAATACGACCCAACAACAACTATATCTAACCAGGGTCATMTTCATTTGGCACCAAACAGGGAAAACTACCTGGACTTCAAGAAGTTTGTTCTTAACTGACTTGCCTAGTTAAATAAAGTTTTAATTTAAAAAATAAATACATAAATAAACAAATTCATAACATGCTATTCCATTATGATTTCCAACTGAACTGATAATAACAAAACTCAATCTTTCTTCTCTGTGTTTTTCCAGCTGTTTCTCTGAGGTCCACAGCGGTGCCCCAGGGGCTAACTCCTACTCGTTAACCCAGGCCGGAGTCTCCTCCGCTGGGAGTCTATTGTGTGGCGTGAGCTCCCCTATCTCCCTACGTCAGGGAAACCCCCACCCCCAGCAGACACCCTATCCCCCACCCCCTCCTCTGGGCCTGCTGAGACACAACAACTACCCTTGTTGCCTGGGGCAACAGCACCACCACCAGAACCAGCAGCAGCAGCAGCAGAACCACATCAAGCCTGAACACAGAGGAAACTACGCACCCGGGTGAGCTGACTGGGTCTGGGCTCAGGGAGGAGATGRGAYARAGGGGTTCCTAGAGTATGTTGAAGGAGCTCTCAGAGCCACATGTGTATTCACATGGCTCTGGGTGGATGGAAACAGCTGACGTGTGAAGGGAAGATGTAGGAAGAAGAGAGATGTATAACACTGTTACATCCCGGCAGGTTGGAGTGACATAATAATTACCCGCTACTTCTAGCGCGATTGTAATATCAAATGAGAGATATAACTTTATTAAAATGTAATCGTTTTCAAAACTCAAATTTATACAACTTTGCTTGCACTGTGAGCAGGAAGCCAGTCTCAAGAGTTCCCCCCAAACTGGACGAGACGCCAATTCATCATCTAGTTTTGATTTAGGTCTTGTTGAGTTGTCAACTGACGTGAAATCAACGTGAAATCAAC
>NW_019947921.1:14819-19017 GCF_002910315.2 Salvelinus sp. IW2-2015
AAATCCAAATCATTTTTTTCCCAACGTTGATTCACCGTCGGGGGGGGGGGGGGGGGGGGATTTCTACAATGACGAAAGTGTTTCCTTCGTCACACAGTGAAACCAGACTGACACCATAGTCAGAGTTCAGTTCCATTTTGTAATCAGTGCTTGATTATCTCTACTAAACCAGCGAAGACAGGAGGGTGATATCAGAAACGAGACATATTACAGAAACCACACAGACAAGACAGACTCAATGGCCTGGAAATCATTTGTAAGCAATCAATTGCACAAACAAACTGTTTTCTCCTTACAGAACTATCATTTTAGAGAATTTTTTAAGTCTTATCCAAAGCATCTTATATTCATCGTAAAGCAGAAATCCTTAGTTTAAACAATAACGACGTGTTTACTCGGTCGCTGTTTCTGTTAAAAAAACATTTTTTAAAAGCTGATGGGGAAAATGAGAAATGTAACCACTCTCAAATTCATAGACGGAAGTATAGATGCTAAGATTTGACCGTCCATAATATAAACATTACTGTTTTAAACCATAGGGGTTTTATAATGTTTATTTATATTGACTTTGTTTACAAACATTGGAGTTAAACAAGTTTACATTTTGGGTTCTGATGGAGTGTGACAACTAAGATCATGAGGCATTTATATAAGTTATATTCTTCAACAATCAATGGGTACATATCATTAATTTACARGTACAAAAATGGATGTAGCAACCGCAGATGGCCCCTTTAACGGGAAATTCCACTCACAAGCTATCTTGTGAAATTTGTTTCATTAGTTCCACTGTTGGAACAGTCCCAAAATGTGTTTGTATGTCAGCAATCAAGTCTTCAAGATCTATAACTTTCTAAAAACAGAAATTGTCACAGTACGATGTGCTTTGTACAACACTGTGACACTTTCTGTTTTTAGAAAGTTATAGATCTTGAAAAGTTATAGTAGATGAAGTGTTTCCTCAGGACAGCAAGCGTTCAACAAAGTGTGTGCTTTATCCCAACCTTGTGAATGTTTCAGGACGCTCCCAGAGTCCCCCCCAGACTCCAGTTCTGAGCCATACTCCCCTCAGCAGGTCAATGGTAAGTCTGAGCCCTCTTTTGCCCCTGACTCGCCCCTGCCTCTCCTCTTTCTCTCTCTCGCCCCTGTCTCTCTCCTCTCTCTCTCTCGCCCCTGCCTCTCCTCTCTCTCTCTCTCGCCCCTGTCTCTCTCCTCTCTCTTCTCTTCTCGCCCCTGTCCTCCCCTCTCTCTCTCACCCTGTTCTCTCCCCTCTCCTCTGGCTCACCCCTGTCATCTCTCTCTCTCTCCTCTCTCTCGACCCCTGCCCGTCTCCTCTCTCCTCCTCTCACCCCCTGCCTTGTCTCCAGCCTCGACACAAATAGTCATCAATGGACAGTTAAAAAGACTGCCAAAATGAGTCAATTAATAGAGAGAGAGAGAGAACTAGAGAGAAAACAGAGATACAGAATGTTGTTTGGTGACTCTAGACTCAGTCAGAGGGAAGGTAGTTAGTCTAGGAAGTGTGGTGACTCTAGACTCAGTCAGACGGAGAGGTAGTTAGTCAGAAGTGTTGGTGACTTCTAGACTCAGTCAAGGCGGGGAGGTAGTTAGTCGGAAGTGGTCGTGACTCTAGACTCAGTCAGACGGGGAGGTAGTTAGTCAGGAAGTGGTTGGTGACTCTAGACTCAGCTCAGTGGAGGACTGACGATGTGTCAGATCAGTTGGGACTACGAGTGTGTCAGATCAGTGGAGGACTACGATGATGTCAGATAGGGGACTTGATGGTCAGATCAGTGGGACTCAACGATTGTGTCAGATCAGTGGGACTAAACGATGTGTCAGATCTGGGACTAACGATGTGGTCAGATCAGTGGGAGGACTACGATGTGTCAGATCAGTGGGACTACGATGTGTCAGATCACTTGGAGGGGACTACGATGTGTCAGATCAGTGGAGGACTACGATGTGGCTCAGATCAGTGGGACTACGATGTGTCAGATCAGTGCGAGGACTACGATGTGTCAGCAAATCAGTGGGACTACGATGTGTCAGATCAGTGGAGGACTACGATGTGGTCAGATCAGTGGACTACGATGTGTCAGATCACAGTGGAGGACTACGATGTGTCAGATCAGTAGGACTACGATGTGTCAGATCAGTGGACGTACGATGTGTCAGATCAGTGGAGGACTACGATGTGTCAGATCAGTGGGCGACTACGATGTGTCAGATCAGTGGATGGACTAACGATGTGCCAGATATCAGTGGGACTACGATGTGTCAAGATCAGTGGGGGCACTTACGTATGTGTCAGATCAGTGGAGGACTACGATGTGTCAATCAGTAGGACTACGAGTGTCAGATCAGTGGAGGGACTACCGATGTATTGTGTCAGATCAGTGGGACTACGATGTGTCAGATCAGTGGGGACTACGATGTGTGTCAGATCATGTGGGAGTAAGATCGAACGATGTGTTCAGCATCAGTGGGACTACGATGTGTCAGTCAGTGGCGGGGCCTACGATGTGTCAGATCAGTGGCGGACTACGATGTTGTTCAGATCAGTGGGGAGGACTACGATGTGTTCAGATCAGTGGGGACTACGATGGTGTCAGATCAGTGGCGACTACGATGTGTCAGATTCAGTGGAGGACTACGATGTGTCAGATCAGTTGGGACTTACGATGTGTCAGATTCAGGTGGGACTAACGATGTGTCAGATCAGTGGGACTACGATGTGTCAGATCAGTGGAGGACTACGATGTGTCAGATCAGTGGAGGACTACGATGTGTCAGATCAGTGGAGGACTACGATGTGTCAGATCAGTGGGACTACGATGTGTCAGATCAGTGGGACTACGATGTGTCAGATCAGTGGAGGACTACGATGTGTCAGATCAGTGGGACTACGATGTGTCAGATCAGTGGTAAAACAAGCCGGAGAGACAGACTGATGATACAGTATCCCTACACAGGAAGGTGTGCGCTATATACTTACAGACAGAGGGAGTGTCCCAAATGGCACCCTATTCACTATATAGTGCACTACTTTAGACCAGGGCCCTATTCCCTGTTTAGTGCACTACTTTAGACCAGAGCCCTATTCCCTATATAGTACACTACTTTTGACCAGGGCCACTTGGGATCGTAGGGCTCTGTTTAAAATTAGTGCACTATAAAGGCAATATGTTGTCATTTGGGACACTGCATAGTTGTGCAGTATAGTCAGGTGTCTCTCCACAGGTAGGTGTGTTGTAGACCGTCCGTCTCTCTCTCTGCCGTGTCTCTGTTCAGATCAATAGATGTTACTGATCTCTTCTGGTCATTTGAATGGAAGAACAAGAGTTGGACAAAATTTGGTTAATAAGTTGGTGTAAATCAATACATTCTTTTACAGAGAAATATCCTGATGTCATTTATTGTTTTAAACTTTATCCAATTTATCTGGAGACGAAATTTGATCATAGAAATTAAATACATGAAATGTTTTTTTTTCCGCTCTGTCGAATATCATGTTTGATATGGAATCTAGATTCTACAATGTGGTTAGAGCGTTGGACTAGTAACCAAAAGGTTGCCAGTTCAAATCCCCGAGCTGACAAGGTACAAAATCTGTCGTTCTACCCCTGAACAGGCACTGTTCCTAGGCCGTCATTGAAAATAAGAATKTGTTCTTAACTGACTTGCCTCGTTAAAATAAGGTAAAATATAAGAATCTTTGTTTTAATACATTTCTCACTGAAATKCTAGGTATCTTTCTGAAATCCAACACAAGTTATGGCAGGCTATACAAACTCACAATGTAGCCTACGTCAACACAATGTCCTCCTGTGTTGGTCTTTCCCATCAGTGAGAAGGTGTGGGAAGGTCTTATCTGATTGGCTGAGCTCCAGGAAGGAACAATGGAAAGTACCATTAGCCTAAGGTGGAGGGAACCTGGACTGATTACACACTAGATGAGGAATATAATATTACAGTATTATAGATCTTAGTGACAGTAAGGTTCACCAAGTGGGAAGGTTGACCAGATGGAGAGGTTGACCAGATGGAGAGGTTGACCAGATGGAGAGGTTCACCAGATGGGAAGGTTCACCAGATGGGAAGGTTGACCAGGTGGGAAGGTTCACCAGATGGGAAGGTTCACCAGATGGGAAGGTTGACCAGATGGGAAGGTTGACCAGATGGGAAGGTTGACCAG
>NW_019947922.1:0-1537 GCF_002910315.2 Salvelinus sp. IW2-2015
CATCGTTCTCTCTCTCTGTTCTGGTCTGGTCTCTCTCCCACATTGTTCTCTCTCTCTGTTCTGTTCTGGTCTCTCTCCCACATCGTTCTCTCTCTCTGTTCTGGTCTCTCTCCCACATCGTTCTCTCTGTTCTGGTCTGTTCTCTCTCCCACATTGTTCTCCCTCTCTGGTCTGTTCTGTTCTCTCTAGAATTAGAGGTTTACTGTCCACTCCTCCATTAAGGAATCAAACACCACACTAACACAGCAACAGCCTGGAATAAAGTACCACAGTGTGAGAGTCATAATACCCAGAAAACCTAGCGGTCAAACAGGGAAATGGTTCCAAAAGTTTTTCCACCATTAATTTTTCCCCATAGGGGATTTTTTAGAAACACTTAAAATAAGGGCTTTGTTTTGTGTAGGCTTCCCCTGGGGTGATGTTTTGGTGTAGGCTTCCCCTGGGGTGATGTTTTGGTGTAGGCTTCCCCTGGGGTGATGTTTTGTGTAGGCTTCCCCTGGGGTGAGCTGACAAGAAATTAAAAATTCTGTCGTTCGTGCCCCTGAAAAGGCAGTTAACCCACTGTTTCCACGGTAGGCGTCATTGGTAACATAAGAATTTGTTCTTTAATGATTCGCCTAGTTAGTAAAGGTTATATCAAACTAATAATTCAACGCCTTGATAGTTGAATCAGGTTGTGTTTGTCTGGGGCAACAACGAACGTGTGCTGCTGGAGGCACAGGAGGACGGAGTGGGGAAACACTGGTGTATAACATGGAGTTCAATTCTTCTGTGACCTCTGGGCGGTAGGCCTGGTATTTTTTATTTTATGCGCGGTGCAGTCTTGGGGAAGTGTGCGGTTTAGAGGGACATTGGTTAGTTCTCTCTCCCACATCGTTCTCTCTCTCTGTTCTGTTGTCTGTCTCTCTCCCACATCGTTCTCTCTGTTCTGGTCTGTTCTCTCTCCCACATCGTTCCTCTTCTGTTCTGATCTGTTCTCTTCTCCCACATTGTTCTCCCTCTCTGTTTTGGTCTCTCTCCCACATCGTTTCTCTCTGTTCTGGTCTGTTCTCTCTCTCCCATCGTCTCTCTCTCTCTGTTCTGGTCTGCTTCTCTCCCCAATCGTTCTCTCTTGTGCTGGTCTGTTCTCTCTCCCACATCGTTCTTCCTCTCTGTTCTGGTCTCTCTCCCACATCGTTCTCTCTGTTCTGGTCTGTTCTCTCTCCCCATCGTTCTATCTCTCTGTTCTGGTCTGTTTCTCTCCCACATTTCTCCCTCTCTGTCTGGTCGTTCTCTCTCCACATCGTTCTCTCTGTTCTGGTCTGTTCTCTCTCCCACATCGTTCTCCCTTCTGTTCTGGTCTGTTTTCCTCCACATTTTCTCCCCTCTGTTCTGTTCTCTCTCCACATCGTTCTCCCTCTCTGTTCTGTTCTCTCTCCCACATCGTTCTCCCTCTCTGTTCTGGTCTCTCTCACATCGTTCTCCCTCTCTGGTCTGTTCTGTTCTCTCTAGAATTAGAGGTTTACTGTCCACTCCTCCATTAAGGTTTTGTGGGTAG
>NW_019947922.1:1562-6630 GCF_002910315.2 Salvelinus sp. IW2-2015
GCTTCCCCTGGGGTGATGTTTTGTGTAGGCTTCCCCTGGGGTGATGTTTTGTGTAGGCTTCCCCTGGGGTGATGTTTTGTGTAGGCTTCCCCTGGCRTGACGTTTTGATAACCGTGTAAATCTCTCTTGGACAAGGTGACTTTAATCAATACATTGGCCTGTATTTACCTCCCAAAAATGAAATGCTAATTAGCTGCTAATGTGGCTATCATAAAGAACTACAAATACCATGATGATCTGGACCAGACTGACGAATCGAGGCAAAGGTAAGAATCCCGGGATTAACTATCTAAATGTATTCATGAATAAATTGGCTACATTTCTTTCAAATGGACAATTCTGTGAACCGTCTTGTGCAAGTTTTAAATTGACACAATACCTGTTAGTAAAGGTGTCAGCTAGAGACAACCTGCAGGAGCATGCTGGGATTTGTAGTTTTGCATGATGTCTACTTTAATGCTAATTAGCATTTTAGAATCTGAGAGTAAATGGAGATGAATATATTGATTAAAGTCACCTTGTCTGAGAGAGACTCAGAACGCCAACCCAGGGTACACCTACACTTAAGACAGCCCTTATTTTAAGTGTTTATAAAATCCCCTTTTGGAAAAAATGAATGTTGGAAAAACAATTTCCCTGTTTGACCGTTAGGTTTTCTGGGTATTCTGACACCTCCACTGTGGTGCTCTATAGCAGGGGGATAACAGGGGATAACAGGCTCACTCTGCCCTGATGGAAAGKGAATGAGAGCAGATGACATGTCAGTATTCATGATGATAGTAATGTTGATCGCATCCGTCGCTRGCTATTGATGATGTAAATCAGGTTCTGAAGACTGGGATAAAGCGGGTCACATCCGAGGTCMRGTACACAGCCTGATGTTAATACCAGACCAGGTATGGACCCCCTACTCAGAAATAACATGACTGAATAAGTTCCGGACGATGTCGCCTATTCTAACAGGTTATAGGCCATGTTTAAATCTATCGTCGGCCTAACTAAGCCCTGAACCTCGTCACAATTCAAGCCAGGAGTTAAATATCCATGATGGTAAAAGCAAACTACCTGCAGCCAGTTTATCTGTGGGATAATAACATGTGTTTCAGTCCCCTGTTGGACCGACCGGCAGCTTTCAACGTCTAGAAAACACTTTCTGACATTGTAGAGACAAATCCACAACACAGACAGACCCATCAGCATCTAAACCACCGGACTGTTAAGTAGAGACAAATCCACAACACAGACAGACCCATCAGCATCTAAACCACCTGACTGTTAAGTAGAGACAAATCCACAACACAGACAGACCCATCAGCATCTAAACCACCTGACTGTTAAGCTCTGAGCTCCATTAGCTGTGACTGGAAGACAGAGTGGCCAGTGAGGTCTGACTGGAGACCACTGACTTACAGCCCAATCTACACACACGTCATTCTCTTACCACAATGTCAACTCAGCTCTTACATCATCTACCTACTTTCTGTTTAGTCATCACCACCTTCACACTGAACCACTCTCACAGGTTATAAACCTACTTCCTCTGTGTAGTCATCACCACCTTCACACTCTCACAGGTTAGAAACCTACTTTCTCTGTGTAGTCATCACCACCTTCACACTGAACCACTCTCACAGGTTATAAACCTACTTTCTCTGTGTAGTCATCACCACCTTCACACTCTCACAGGTTATAAAACCCATACTGATGGCTGTTCTTCTGTCTCCTCCAGGACCCTCCAGGTGATTAGGTTGAGTAGTCAGTCCAGACAGGAGTAATGGAGCATGGAAGGGAGGTAATGATGGTAATGGTCTGGGAGGATCCATTAGTAGAGTCTGATTGATGCCGTTCTCCTTCTCCGAGCTCTACTAATCATCCTAGACAACAGCAGATGTCTCAGAGCCAATAACACCAAAACAACATTACTAAACAGCCTCTCTAGTTATAGATGTACACATTCCCCCCCCTTCCCCCCACACCAATACTCAGAACCCCCCCACACGAACATTAATCAGACCCCCCTCAACACACACACCACACCACACAACAACACACACACACAGCACACACCACCACAGCACACACACACATCACACCACCACACAATACTTACTACTTGGACTCCCCTCACACACACCACAACACACTACTCGGATCCCCAACACACCGTCTACTCGGACTCCTCATAGCACACACACCACTACTCGGACCCCCCCCGCCCGACTACTCAGACTACCCCCGCCACACCAACCACTACTCAGGACTACTCCAACGCCACAACAAACTAAAACGGCGACACTACAACTTTGAGAGGATAACAGTCATAGGAGCTGGCTGCATTGCAAGTCTGCTCTACCTCGTCCACCTGTGTTTACTGCAGATAACTGTCCAGAATATAGCAGGGACTTTCCACAAGGTCAAGGAAGAACTGTCGCAGATATACAGGGGACTTTCGCACAAGGTCAGGAGAGACTTCAGTATATACCAGGGACTGTCCACAAGGTTCAGGAAACTGTACCTGAGTTATAGCAGGGACTTTCCACTAGGTCAGGAGAACTGTCTCAGATATGCACAGGGACTTTTCCCAAGGTCAGCGAGACCTGTCCCAGGTAACTGTGCATTAGCAAGGGACTTCCACAAGGTAGGAGGAACCTGTCGCAGAAATACCAGGGACTTCTCACAAGGTCAGGAGAACGCTGTCCAGAATACAGGGACTTGCCACAAGGTCAGGAGAAGCCTGTTCCAGATATACAGGGATTCCACAAGGTCAGGAGAAGCTGTCCGCAGTTATACAGGGACTTCCGACAGGGTCAGGGAGAACTGTCCAGTATTACAGGGACTTCCACAAGGTCCGGAGAACCTGTCCCAGATATACAGGGACTTCCACAAGGTCAAGGAGAACCTGTCCAGATAGACTACAAGGTAGACCTGTCCAATACAGGGAGCAGGGTCCAGGAAACGTATTTTAAGGGCTCAGTCAGACTGTAGATATACAGGGACTTCCACAGGTTCAGGAGAACCTGTCCAGGATATACGGGACTTCCACAAGGTAGGAGAACCTGTCCGAGACTATACAGGGACTTTCCCACAAGGTCAGGAGAACTGTCAGATATTACAAGGGATCCACAGGTCAGGAATAAGGAGGTTGCTGTAGTAAAGACCTGGACAATTTTCTCCTCCTAGAGCTGAAACAAGCGTACATACATCTAAATCTAGTCCCATTGAAGAAAACTAAAATAAAAATAAATAAATAAATAAATAAATATATATATAATATATATTATAATAAATATAATTACAAATAACAAATCAAATGACCAGCTTTGGACCTTCACCTGTGTCCCAAAAATAACATTGTATAAGACAGTAGTCTGTCTTTTCGACAGAGAGAGAGAGAGATTTGAGTAATGGTTTTTTTAAGTTGAGAGTTGAGCAGGAAATTGGAGAATGGTTATTACATTAGCACACCCCACGGGAACAGAGGAGAGTTTGTACTTGGAACGGTCCTCCAACTATAGGGGGCGTTTTCAATGAAACGTCACAATGCCTGAGCGTTCGCATTTGGCTGCTGGGGGGTAAGGTGACCACCAGCTCACTAAAACTACTGACAACCGCGTGTCATTTTCAAGTGATTGTTTGAAATAAATGTTCAACTAGTTGGTTGTAATTATCATCAGTCCTGATAGAGCACAGTCACAAGTACACAATTTATTCTATCAGAGTTATTGTACAGAGGAATCTGTTTTATGATGTCATGGAAACAGCTTGATCATGTATTCTCAGATACGTGAAGGGTATCTGGGCACATATTGGATATTTGAGTGGGATATAAATAAAAGTATGGAGCGGTTTTAGGTTTCATGTCCCACCTCGCGGGCTCCACATTGTCCACCCTCCGGGGCTCCACATGGCCCACCCGTGCCGCGGGAATCCACAGTTGGCCACCCTCCGCGGGCTCTACAATGTCACCCTCCGCGGGCTTCCACATGTCCAACCGTCGCGGGTCCAAGTGTCTCCACCTCCGCGGGGCTCCAGCATGTCCCACCCTCCGGGGCTCACATGTCCCACTCTCCGCGGGCTCTTACATGTTCACCTCTCCGGCGGCTTACATGTCCCACCTCCGCGGGCTCTCCATGTCGCACCCTCCGGGGCTCTACATGTCGCCACCTTCCGCGGGCTTTAACATTGTGCCCACAACCTCGCGCGGGCTTACGATGTCAGCCCTCACGCGGGCTCTAAGCATGTCAGCCTCCGCGGGCTCTAAGATGTCCACGCCTCCGCGGGTCGTACATGTCCACCCTCCGCGGGCTCTACATGTCCATCCTCCGCGGGCTTACCATGTCCCACTCCGCGGGCGTTACTTCCACACCCGTCCGCGGCGCTGCTAATGTCCACCTGCCGGCGGAGCTTACATGTCACCTCCGCGGCTCTACATGGTTCCAGCCTCGGCGGGCTCTACAATGTCCCACCCTCCGTGGGCTCTACATGTGCGCCGCACCTCGCGGGCTCTACATGTCCGACCCTCCGTGGGTCTACATGGTCACACCCTCCGTGGGCTCTACATGTTCCATCGCCTCGTCGGGCTTAGCATGTCCAGCCCTGCCGCTGGGTCTTATTTGGCAGAAAGCTACTGGTAGAGACTGGGCGATGTTTAAGTAAAACTAATGTAATTTTTCTCCGAAGCGACCATAGCTGGCTTATCTAGCAAAGTCAGCTAACAGTATCCCTTTGTTAACGTTGGTTTTGTTAGAGTGTTTAATCGCGATTGCTGGCTGGACAGATTGTCTGATGGACCACGGTCAATGGATGCTAGTAACACAATCAGTGTTAAATATGGCTAGATGACAAGCTAAACTGTAGTGGGGATAAACCGATGGCTGTAATCAAATACTGTTTGATTGCTTGTCAATATAATGGTGTGCGTGGTGACAGTAGTCACTGACAAATTGTGACCAAGACGAACTTGCCGAATGTTCCAGCTCTTTCCAACACTCATCTTAGATGAAGCAATGCTAATGACGACGTTTGGCTTAGTAGCTAAAATGAATAGGATACCCTTCACGTATCTGAG
>NW_019947922.1:12798-20445 GCF_002910315.2 Salvelinus sp. IW2-2015
CTGGTGCAGTACATTAAAGTGGGCATAGAATTAGGCTCCCCTTTTACATTCCACTTCAGTACTGGTGGTGTGAGGAGCAAACAGTGCGATCATGTTTTGTAGAACACATCTCCTGAGGAGAGAGACTTAACCCACATTTATCATCGAAGAATAAACCAGCATATCCTGAGGAGAGAGATCTAACACATTCATCATGAAGACAAACACATCTCTGAGGAGAGAATACTCTAGACACAACATTTATCATGAAGATAAACCACATCTCCTGAGGAGAGATACTCTAACCACATTTATCATGAAGACAAACCACATCTCCTGAGGAGAGATACTCCTGATAATTATAATAATTGAAATGATAATCCTTTGCACATGAACGCTCACTTATTCAGGAATAATTGCAATCAATATATATTTATTCTTAGTGTGTCGTCGTGATCTCTGTTGGAATCGTCCGTCTTTCTGTTGGAAAGTTCATCTGAACTTCTCTTTGCGTCCCTGGAGTCTTTCGTGGTTAGAATAGGTACTTCAGAGTAACATTCAGAAATGTTCTTGTAGAATAGATGTTTCGGCGGTTGTCGGTCTTCGCATTCCAGGTCGACATAAATTCTAGCTGCAGACCAGTAATTAGTATTGGAGATTTGCTCTTATTCTGTCGGTATCGATAGTCTCAGAGTTGAACCATTTCCACCAGTGTAGCCAATGCTCCACGTGGTTTGGTTAGGAATTCAACAACCGTTTCAACCTTAGCTCCCTCAGATGACCGAGGAATGCATGGTCTCTACTCAAACTTAGCCCTCTCGGTAATCGAGGTACGCATGGTCTCTACTCAAACCTTAGCCCTCTCGGTAATCGAGGTACGCATGGTCTCTACTCAAACCTTAGGCGTATTCATTACGCCCATTCTGTTGCACAATCGTTTCCTAAACGGAAGCAGAAGGAACGATAGAAACTCCCGTCTTGCTCTGTTGCTTCTAGGTAAACAGTTTCCGTAACGATACGCCCCTGAACTGCCTACACAGTCCAACATCATCCATAACAGCTGGCTAACCACACATCCAGTCACATATTTATCCGCATCGGATCATTTAGGTAAGATACCAAATCTGGTCAACAACACACAAACAGCAAGTTGCATCTCTCACTGGACAGCCGAAGAAAGCATAGAAAGTTTAGCAGACCTAGCAATAGCCAGATGCTACAACTGCTACCGTACCGTATTGCTAGCGAAAATAGTGAAATGGCCACACGATTGCTGTTGCTAACGTTTAGAAGCGGGGCAAAACGAGGTCACAATTTGTAACCTCGATGGCTGCTCACCTGAAACTACAGCGACTGGGCAATTCAATCCACACGTCCTTCAGTTCACTCCAGAGGGCGCAAACTATCAAATTACAGTAGCTAGTTTACTTTTACTGTACTGCTCCAATGAATACGAAGGCTTCACGCCTGCTCACTTTCTTTCTCACCCCAAGCGTAACACAGAAGAGGAGACATGCGACACGGTACACAATGTACGGCTGCGTCTCTATGTCTGAAAGCCAACTCAGCCAATAGACGGAAGGATATCCCACTGACCAATTGAGCTTTCCTCCATTTCTAAGAGTCAGCCCACCTCGATAAGCAAAGACCAAAATCCAGGCAGTTTCAACTGTAGGACCGCACGCCAAGGATATGTGTGGACAAGCCAATAAAGCACTGAGAGAAAAATAAAGAATGAAGAGGTAACACAGTGAAAGTTGAACAAATTAAAAATAAAAAAATCAATAACATGAAGTTGACACTAGAAAACACTGATCTAAGGTCTGGTGTGTTCGGGTTAGGTTAGGATTTGGGGGAGTAAAGCTGATCCTTGAAGTCAAACGTAATCGAATCATTACTCTCCTTTTATTTCTAAACTCTCTTACAATGAAAGCATTCTGCGATACCTAACATCATGAAATAAACTTTAGATGTAGAGAGAATGACCCGGTACATCGAAGAGATGGGCTAGACATGGATATTAACGTATCCGAAGTCGTCACGAGACGTTTTGTCTTAAAGAGTCAGTGTCTCATTTTGCTGCGTTTCTTGTAGCCAAACCCTGTGCATCCAGTATGGGAATGTGTGCGCGTGCGTGCGCTTCGCTCACAGTCTACTGGTGCACTCTTGCTACTGTGGTGCAACATCAGCTTGGATAACAGGCAACGCATCCTTTGCCTACCTGCATTACACTTATGATATTGTAGTCGTTAGTACCCTGAACACCAATATAACCTTTTGCCTAATCTCCTGTATAATTTGCGTGAATGTTTCGACTTTACAATAGGGGATCCTCACAATTTGCAGAGGCACCTACATCCTATGTGCTCTAAGAGAACATAATACAGTCTCACAATGCGGACTCTTACAAGGCATGAAATGACAACTATACTACTACAGAGCAATGCAACTCTCTCAATATTATTGTGTACCTCATGGGCTTCTCTGCACTTTCCCATAGTGATATCAATACATCTGTAACCCAATAGAAGTACACCGTACCGCTCGTAAGCGTGATACACTACGTATTCCTGTGTCTGATAGATAACTCCTCACGCAGAGTGCCATCCGGAGTTGATACCCTATCTGTGACCTTTGTTGGCTGCTGTATAGATCTTTAGAGTGGCCTCTCTTCTCTCTCTCTCTCTCTCGTGCCATAATTCATACTTCTCTGATATCATCTTCTCTATCATACTTTTCTCCTCTCTCTCTCCTCTCCTCTCAAATTCTTCTCTCTTTCTCTCATGTCTCTCTTCTACATTCCTGATAATCTCTTCTTTCATATTTTTAGGTTCTCGATCTAATATTAGTTAGTGTCTTGACTAATTCTATGTTTAATCTTGACTTACATCCTTCATTACTTCTTACTCTGCTCTCCTGCATCTTACTCTCTCTCTCTCTCTCTCGTCTCTCTCTCTCTCTTCTAGGCTTCTCTTCTTGTACTCTAACTCTCTCTCCTCATTCTCTACGTTCTCGGTTCCTTTCTCTCTCGTACTCTCTCTTCTATCTTAACTAGGTTCTCTTACGTCTTCTTCTCTACTTCTAACTATCTCTAGCGTCTTTCTTCTCAGTTCTCTTGTATATCAGTTTAAAGACTTGTTACTGTTTACGTCTTGGCGAAATAAGAGCATGGTCATAGTTCGGAGATAGCGTTGCAGGTTGCATTTGGTGAGACAAAGACATCTAAGTAGTCTGCGAGTCTGACTCATGGCATTGAGAAGGTTAGATATAGGTTTACAATTTACATGCTTCTTGGGAAATACAGAGACATATCACCAATCTAGTTCCTCCTCTCTGATCACTATTATCTAGAAGGTTCATTATTGTTCTATTGATTTGTAATATATTACTAGTGATGTGTAATTTGTGCTGTGTGATGTTGCATGATGTTTGTTAGGGTGTGTTGTGTTGATGGTGTTTGTCGTGTGTGTGTGTTGTGGTGTGTGTAATTTCACAGAGCAGAGTATAGGGTGAGCACTCTTGAATTAATTGGAGTTAGTAGGAACAAACTCCTGGATAATTGTCTGAGGAGCTGCGTAAGAATTTAAAGTATGACCATTGGAGTTAATAATGCTTGATCAATAAATAACATTCAAATTAGTACACTAAATGTTCTTCGACTTATGTTCCAGCGGTTCCTTTGAGGTTTTCAATCTGCGACACTTCCTTATTCGCTTCTCGTTCTTCAGTATCCATTATTCTATGATAGCTCGGTCCTTTCTCCCTCAGCAGTCTCTTCCAGTCTGGACATAGTTGGTTGTGTGTTGTTGATGGTGGTGTTGTGCTGTGTGTGCTGGGCGTGCCGTGGCTGTGCGAGGTGCTGGGGGCATCGTGTGCGTTTTCAGCGTTGTGTGTGTGATTGGTGTTTGTCACCTAATGCATTTCTGGTTGTCCACATTTTCTCACTTCCTCCCTGCTAGTGAGAGCCCTCTATTATCTGAGCCCTTGCAGGAGGCTGAACCTTTTTCTCATCCACTATCTAATCCAGTGGACAAGTCGGCCTGACTGATGGAACTATTATTCGTTATATTGCAACTATTACACTTACTTTACCCCTATTCATCAGGTATTTGGAGGTTGAACTGAATCCAAGTTGACTTGATTATTGGACTGTTTAAGATCTGGGCAGACCTTGACTTTGTGTTCCACTGGTAGACTCCTACACAGCTAGGCTGTATCGTGAATCTGTGTTATCTTTAGGTTGAGGTGATTCGCGTCTATTCAGCGGAGTGTCTGGACTTGTATTGAACTGGGTTGTCGTACAAGTTAGACCCCGCCTACAGATGCGTTACTGACGCTGTGGGTTACTAGTAGGTCCTGAGTCAGATTGGATGTAGGTCTGTACTGCGCGTACGTTCGTCTTTTAGCTCGTTACGTTCTACAGACAGCTGTACTGCATATCTGTGTTTACACGTAAGAGGCTACAGATGAGCTCATCTGCTTCCGCATGTACAGTTAAGGGCCTACAGGACTCGAAGTCTACTGGTGTGACTGTGTGTGAGCGGGTTAGTGATTCTATGGTTCAGACTGGTAACTGATTTCGTGTGGTTACTGTAGAGCCAAAGACCGAGCTGATTCGGTGTCTTGAATTGTGTTACATCGTGGTCTTACCATATTAATGTAACATGTTGTTGTTACAGTAATAGTGCTACAGTACTGACTGTCTCCTCGCGTATTCCCAGTACTGCGCTACCTCAGATCCTCTAGCACCTTCCCACTCCAGCCATGCCCACATCCTCAAAAAGACCAAAACCCGGATAGTCAGTTCTACCAGGCTTCTCGCATCTGTATACTCCATCTATTTAGTTCCTCAGTATCTGAACATGAACCATGCTTTCATAGTAGGGTCTGTTTACCTCGGTACGGTAACTAGAGACTACCTCTAGTCAGTCACACTCGAATATAAGTATCACAGTAGAACTTCATGATGAATCATTCTATGACTAAAATTGAGTCATTAATACAATCTCTGTGTGCTCTATCAATCTTATTCATGTCCTAGAGAGCTTGATATAAATATTAACTGGTCTCCTCTGTATATACAGTAAGATAACGATTGTGCGGCTAGTGATTAATACACATTCCTCTGATGGTAATAGCTATAGTATCTGAAATATAGTAGTTAAGGCTATTTTGTTACTACAGTGGGCATAGGAATTAGCCCGTCACCTTTTACATCACTATTCCAGTACTGGTGTGTTTGAGAGTGGAGGCAAAGCAGTGAGCTCCAATGTTTGTGTAGGAAACGCGACGATCTGGCACTAAGAGGAGAGGAGAACTGATAACCACATTTGATCCGGACTGAAGGACTAAACCACATATCCTCAGAGGAGAGAAGAGCCCTCAACACATGTCATCATTGAAGAGGCCAAAGCCACATCTGCGTGAGGAGATGAGTGATCTGCTCCCTAATGATTACCACATTTATCCTGAGTGCAAGAATAAACCTAGCACAATCGATCTACCCTCGAAGGAGAGAATTACTCTAACCACAACTTTCATCATGAAGAGTGAGAGCCACATTCTCCTTGGAGGGTAGAGCCATACTCCTACATCCTACCTCTATCACTGAGAGGAGGTAAACCAACAAACCTCCTCACTCAAGCGAGAGGATACCTTATCTCTACAAACCCCAACACTGGTTTACTAGATCCCGCAAGGATTATAAAACCACCATTCTCTCATGCAAGGCATGAAGATACTTCTAACACACCCATTTATTCATACCAGTCAGTAGTAACCACCTCATCCCTCCTGAGGCCAGAGATACTTCAATAACCAACCACCTTAATATCCAAGCAAGAACAAAACGCACATCGTCCCATGAGTTGAGAGATTACTTCACCTGAATAATCTCCATAATCTCAAATTGAAAACTGGCATAACTTGCCCCTTATGCACCCATGTGAGACGCATGCACTTAATATCAGGCGTAATGAATTGACAAGTCACACTAATATCCCTACCTTTATCCATCTTAAAATGCTAGCTCCTCTAGTCTGGCGATCTCATCCTCCGTGCGAAATCGTTGGCTCAGGTGCCCTTACCTCTGTTAGGCAAAGTTCATCTTTGAATCTTTGTACTCTCCCAGTTGACGCGTCCACTGTGAGGCTTTGTCGATGGAGTCCTGGTAAGAACTCCAGGTACTTCAGAGGTGTAATACAATGCAGAAAATAGTTCTTGTATATAATGTAAAATAGTTTCGCCCGTAATTTCGTGCCGTCGTTTGTCTCGGTGCGATTCCAAGTCGATCGACACACTAGATCTTTCTACACGCTTTTCGCAGAGAACCCATTAATTCGTTATGTGAGATTTGCTCTTTTCTCTTTCTGTCGTTTCTCGAGTATGAATGTAATGCTCGATGCGAATGTATAACTAGGTTCCCCCCTCCTTCAGTTGTGCTAGCCGAATGCTCCACGTGGTTTTGGTTAGGAATTCAACAAACCGTTCAACCTTAGCTCCTTTTCAGTAGCCCGAATGTCGCGCTATGGAATCTCCCCTCGCCCGCATTGGTCCTCTACCTCCACATCATCTACACCCTAAGGCCCTCTTTCCTGGTTAATACGAGGTACGCCATGGTTCTCTACTCAGGTCCCTAATCTCTATAGCACCTTCTTCGCTGTGAGAGGAGCGAGGAACCTCCTCTTGGTCACGCATGGCTTCTACTTGACTCACAACACTTTAGGACCCTCTACAGGTAGATCAGAGGCGTGGTTTCTACACGACAGTGTAGGTCTACCTCTACAGTGAACCTATAACCTTTCACCAGTCACCTCAGACTCCGGTAATTAAGAATCGAGGTTACGCTGACACAAATTGGTGTCTCCTCTCTACTCAAACATGCTTTTTATGCGAGAATGTGTAAACGGTCCCTCTCGGGTGTGAATGCAATCCTAGTGACTCGACCATGGTACCCCCTCTACGGTGTCCAATCTCTGTTTTAAGCATGTTTTCCTTCTCGTCACGTACAACTTCCGAAGTGTAGACGCGAGAATGGCCTACTCATACATCTAGAGCGCTCTCAAGCACTTTCCCTGCACTTCAACCCTCTGTGTAATCAAAGCCGGATAAGAGCGTCCATCCGGGTCTTACTCAAAACCTAGCAGCCTCTCGCGCTAATTCCAGTTACGACATATGGTACTGCTGAGCTCAATCACCTAACGCCACTATCATCGAGTATGAGATCTGGGAGAGGGTACGCATATGGTACTACTACTCAAACCTATCTGCACCTCTGTACGGTAAATCGAGGTAACGACATAAGGTCTCGTTAAAGCTGCAAACCTATCGCCCCTTCTCCAGCCGTGGGTATCTGAGGTATACAACATGGTCTGGCAATAGACATCAATACCTTCTCAAAGCGGCAGCGTGCGTTCGGATATAATCGACGTACACTTATGAGTCTACTACTCAAACCTTAGCCCTCTCGGTTTAATGCGGTGAAGTGGGCATGCCGGACCCTCATGGGAGTCCCCTTACCCCTCAAAGGCACCGGTTTCCCCGCCGGCGTCACGGATCCAATCGTATACTGTCCTAGTCCCTGTCTTCTACTCAAAGAATACCTATACCCATTCCTCTGGACCGCGTCAACTTCATTTCCGAAAACGCGATACTGCGCTATCCCGGTGC
>NW_019947922.1:20470-31801 GCF_002910315.2 Salvelinus sp. IW2-2015
TCTCGGTAATCGAGGTACGCATGGTCTCTACTCAAACCTTAGCCCTCTCGGTAATCGAGGTACGCATGGTCTCTACTCAAACCTTAGCCCTCTCGGTAATCGAGGTACGCATGGTCTCTACTCAAACTTTAGCCCTCTCGGTAATCGAGGTACACATGGTCTCTACTCAAACCTTAGCCCTCTCGGTAATCGAGGTACGCATGGTTTGAAGTGGGCTTCTCCAGGTGGGGGTTATATTCAGAACAGCAGAAAAGGCTGTCCCATGACGCCAGATGTGCTCATGGGGCGGGCCAATACCTTAGTTTAACTCCAAAGGGAATTGGATTCTCTTTCATTAAACAGTTTAAAATCACATTACATAATTTCACAAATAGTTTCATCTCTACTCATTCATTTTATACAATAATTAGATGTAAATCTCATAAAGGAGACTCTTGTATAAACAGAGTTATGGTAATGTGGCTCTATTGTCTCTCAATGAGGTCACAAACATTAAACAAAATGGACCGGTCGTAGCTGGATTCTCCACCGACCGTTTACACATTCTCCAAAACATGGACATTGTTCAGTTCTCAAGTTCTGTGATGTAGAAGAAGTTCCTTGGTCCTACTGTGAACCCTCTCTCTATATTGCATGAGGGAGAGAGTCTCCTCCAGGAATTTAAGACCTGAGATAACAGAACCTGGGTGTAAGAGGGAGAGCGGGGGGAAGGCACTCGCTATACCCAAAGAGGGCCACGTCATGACAACATTCATCATGAAGATCAAAGACATCCAACACCAGTGGAAGAGACGATGATGTCACAGAACAGAGCAGATAGGGTTTCATCTACATACCGTACAGCTGCATCACAAATGGCTCCTGGTCAAAAGTAGTGCACTACTGTATAGGGAATAGGGTGCCATTTGGGACATAGGCTTCCAATAGTTTCTCAGTGCCAGTGCTGTGGGTCTGAATGGGTCTTTGTAGTGTTTATGAGAGACAGTACTGTAGTAGTGTAGTAGTACTGTCTCCAAGACGTGGTAGGAGTCTGTTGTGTTCCCATGCCAAGCAGAGAGGAGAGGAGCACCCTGTGGTTTGTCAATGGCATGCCAGCACAGCACACCAAGCCAGGCTTGGCGCGCTCTCTCTCTCTCTGTCACTCTAACAGACTAACTATATTATCAGACTAACTATATTATCAGACTAACTATATTATCAGACTAACTATATTATCAGAATAACTATGTTATCAGACTAACTATATTATCAGACTAACTATATTATCAGACTAACTATGTTATCAGAATAACTATGTTATCAGTGTAACGGTCGTCTTGTGGTGAATGAGCGGACCAAGGCGCAGCGGGTGATGAATACATAATGACATTTATTAACAGAACGACAAAACACGAAAACTCTTAAACAAACTACAAAACAAATAAACAACGTAGACTGACCTAAAACATGAGAACTTACAAATACACGAAGAACGCACGAACAGGTACAGACTACAAACAAACGCTACAGTCCCGTGTGGTACGAACATACATACAGACACGGAAGACAATCACCCACAAACAAACAGTGTGAAACAGCCTACCTATATATGATTCTCAATCAGAGGAAATGAATAACACCTGTCCCTGATTGAGAACCATATAAGGCTAACAGACAATGAACCTAAACATAGAAACACATAACACAGAATGCCCACCCCAACTCACGCCCTGACCAACTAAACACATACAAAAACAAGAGAAAACAGGTCAGGAACGGACAATCAGATTAACTATATTATCAGATTAACTATATTATCCTCAGACTAACTATATTATCAGGAAAACTATATTATCAGAACTAACTATATTTCAGAATAACTATATTATATCAGAATAACTATATTATCAGTGAATAACTATGTATCAGATTGAACTATATTTATCAGATGAACTATATTATCAGTATTATCGATAACTATATTATCAAGACTAACTATATTATCAGAATAACTTATTTATCAGACTAACTATGATTATCAGACTAACATTATTTTATCAGACTAACTATATTATCAGACTAAATATATTATCAGATTAACTAAATTATCAGACTAACTATATTATCAGACTAAATATATTATCAGATTAACTAAATTATCAGAGTAACTATATTATCATTATTACCTCTAAGAGGATGTTCCCAGCTGTGAGTCTCTCTCAGTCAGTCAGAGAGCTGTGMCTTTCTTGGGTTACATATTCAATGGATGGGCCCTGGTCAAAAGTAGTGCACTATAGTAGTAGTGCCATTTGGGACATGGACTTAGTTTCTSACTACTGTGGGTCTGAATGGGTCTTTGTAGTGTTTATGAGAGACAGTATTGTAGTAGTACTGTCTCTAAGAAGTGGTAGGAGTCTGTTGTGTTCCCATGCCAAGCGGAGAGGAGAGGAGAGGAGCACCCTGAGGTTTGTCAATGGCATAACACCAAGCGCTCTCGCTCTCTCTCTCTCTCTCTCTTTCTCCCCCCCCCGAGTGGTCTTCTTCTATATGTCTCAGCAGATTGTGGAGTGTCCCAGAGTGGTCCTGCATTTCCCAGTTGAAATACCCTAGCTGTAAATCTGACTGGTTGTATTTTCTCAATATAATGGACCGTTAATGAACAAGTAACATAGGGAAGTGTGTGTGCATTCCTGGACATGGGTGCGTCTGTATGGCTGTGTGTGCATGTGCGGCCATCTGTGTGTGTGTGGGCGTCCGCACATCTCTCTTACTCTCTCTCTCTCTCTCTGTGTGTGTGTGTGTGTGTGTGTAAAGGTTGTACTGGTACTAACAGCCAACAGTAGTGAATCCATCCGCCCTCCCCTTCCCCCTGTCCATGGAATCTTACTCATTATGATAGAAAAGGACAAATGAATTCTAGATCAGCATTACTCTGTGACACTTTGTGAATTCAGGCCCAGAAGTCTTGTGTTAGTTCAGCTCCCTGAGCTAATGTTCCCTCCGATCAAATGTAGTCTTGTAGCTCTACAACGACCCAGGTTCAAACCCAGTCAAAAGCCTACATATGACATTACAATGAGTGGTGTAAACATAGAGATTCTATAATGTAATCCTATGGGTGTAAATACATTTTGGGCTCCTGAGTGGCGCGGCGGTCTAAGGCACTACATTTCAGTGCTAGAGGCGTCACTACAGACCCTGGTTCGATCCCGGGCTGTATCACAACCAGCCGTGATCGGGAGTCCCATAGGGCGGTGCACAAATGGCCCAGCGTCGTCTGGGGTTAGGGAGTGTTTCGCCATCATTGTAACATAAGAATTTGTTCTTAACTGACTTGCCTAGTTAAATAAAGGTTAATTATTATTATTATATATGTTGTTGTTTTTTACATCTATCCAGGATGTCCACTCTTGCGTTTACACAGGCAGCCCAATTCTGATCTTTTTTCCACTAATTGGTCTTTTGACCAATCACATCAGATATTTTCAGATCTTGTTCAGAGCTGATCTAATTGGTCAAAATACCAATTAGTGGGGGGAAAAAGGTTCAGAATTGGGCTGCCTGTGTAAATGCAGCATTAACTGTCCAGCTTCTAACAGGAAGACTAAAACAGATGTCTGTAATATTTGTCCCTCGACCCAGAATCCTGCTCTGTAGTTTTATGTGAGTTTTTACAGTGGCCTGGTAACGTTTAGAGTTCTTTCTAAAAATGAGTCCAGTGTATTAGGATGGATCTGGCCTGTTAAACATCAGACAGCGTGTGTGTGTCTGTCTGTTCAGAGAAACGACCGGATGAATCTACCGTCTGTTTCTAGAGAAATATTTAGAAAATGACGTTCGGCGAGACTCTCTCACACAGCACCGTTAATAATATAGAGATCGTTTTTCTTTTCGAGTGTTTGTGTGTTGACTGTATGCGAGTAACGTTGTAGGAGTAAAGTTAGTCAGTATCGCCACCTGCTGTCAGGAACAAGAACAGCAGTGGTGAGAATAAGTACGAGATTATTAACGAGTGGCTATGCGTTATATTTAAAAATAATCAACGATTTGTGTTCCACGACGTGCTAGTGAGGTGGAACTGACCTTCACGGAGTTACATCATTTTTTCAGAGAACACATAGAGCCCAGAGTTGATTATCCCTTTACTACCATGGGTATAATTAAACACAATTGTCGCAAGATATGTGTTCATTTGCCGGTAGAAATGTGTTCAACATCAACTGAAGTAGCTAGCAAATGTACTAAATAGCTACAGTAGTTGCCGTGGTAACCAAGCAGATTTGCTAGTTTAGCTCATTAAACCACCAGTCTTAGGTTGCCGTTAGGAACATCGAATTCAACAATTCCAATAATGTTTTCAATTCGACTTTTGCTTTTAAAAGCAGCTTCAACATAGAACATGGAAGAATTAACTATAGTCATTGAATTCTACCATGCAAATATACCGTGCGTTATTTAAGCAATAAGGCCAGAGGAGGTGTGGTATATGGTCAATATACCACGGCTAAGGGCGTTTCTTACGCATCACGCAACGCGGAGTGCCCGGAACACAGCCCTTAGCCGTGGTATATTGGCCAGAGGAGCCGTATTGCTATTATAAACTGGTTAGCAACGTAGTTAGAGCAGTAAAACTAAACGTTTTGTCATACACGCGGTATAAGTCTGATACATCCATGACTTTTAGCCAATCAGAATTCAGGGCTCAAACACACAGTATATAACAGGATATAACCCACAGGGGTCAGTAGAGGCTAAGGGAGGCAGTGTAGGCTGACTGGAGAGAGAGAACTGTATAAGGATATAAAATGTATAAATGCTTAATGAACTTAGTTAAACTGTCGTACCCCATCAGAACCCAAAATACAAGCTGGTTTTACTCCAATGTTTGTAAACAAACATGTAAACAAACATTGTAGCCTCAAAACATGGTTAAAAATATAATTGAAGGTCAATCCTTGCATCAAAAGCATTTTCTATGAATTTGAGTGGTTACATTTCTCTAGCTCCATCCCTAAGCTTTTTACCAAACCAGTGGTGGCTGTCCGTTTTGTTATTGTTTCAACAGCAAGTTGGTTCTTTAAAAATCACCCTCCAAATCTGAACTTATTGATGATGACAACAATGTAATTTAATATTTATAATACCACTGATGAATTTAGATGGAGAAGATATCTCTGAGAGATTCAAGGAACAGAGTTACTTATGGATAATGACAACAGTTATTGAATATTATCAGTAGAAGTGGGAAAGGATTCAAAACTGTATTCTTGTGAAGTGTGATGTATGTGGCTCTGTGAGTAGTTTAGTTTGGAACCTGAAGACTTTAGCTCAGCAGGCTAACACAGACGCGCAGGACATCCAGGGTTTCTACTCAGTCATAAAGTCAAAAAGGATATTGTTTGAATGATTAAGCAGGGACCTTCGTGTGTAAAACTGCAAACTTTATTGCTTTGCAGGGACAAAGTCTCAAAACCCTGTTTTATCAGAAAACATTCATAGTGAAAGTTAGAAAAGAACAAGCCACAGGAAGCAAGAGCAAGTGACCACAATTCTGTCGGGTAAAATTGGTAGTCTTCTCTCAGGTATGTATGTGATCAATAATTGGACATTGACAGTTACGGTAACTGTAGGCTGTTTTATGAGCATTCTCCTTTCTGGTTCATGAAAAGTTAACCTCTTCAGAGTTTAAACAGCAGATTTATTTGCTTATCTGGCAGTTCTTTCTTATTGATCATATTTGATTGTTAATCAAAATAGAAAACATGTCAGATAATATACTGTATGTTTGTGACTATTACTACCTTTTCTTAGTAATGTTATAGTTTATAATAGGTGTGTCTGTATCCTGTCTCTTTAGTAATGTTATAGTTTAAAATAGGTGTGTCTGTATCATGTCCTAGGAGGCTGGTGCTGCAGTGACTCAATCTTTGTTCTTGCTCTGGTGTTATCTACATTCACAGGGTCTAAAGGTTTCACATTGTTTTCTGGTCTATGGCAGTTACAAATAATTGTATTATTATGCAGTCAATTTCTTAAAATTGGTCCCAATAGCCATTCTCAAATCTACATTCAGTTAGATGTATTGAAGAAGGGTTTTATTTATCTTCTTTCTACTTATTCTTTAGTCTGTGTATATTTTTTCACCTTTCAACCCTTATGGTGGGTCACAACTCAACAGACACCTCAGTTGGTGGTCACAACTCAACAGACACCTCAGTTGGTGGGTCGCGACTCAACAGACACCTCAGTTGGTGGGTCGCGACTCAACAGACACCTCAGTTGGTGGTTCGCGACTCAACAGACACCTCAGTTGGTGGGTCACAACTCAACAGACACCTCAGTTGGTGGGTCGCGACTCAACAGACACCTCAGTTGGTGGTCACAACTCAACAGACACCTCAGTTGGTGGGTCGCAACTCAACAGACACCTCGTTGGTGGGTCACAACTCAACAGACACCTCAGTTGGTGGGTCGCGACTCAACAGACACCTCAGTTGGTGGTCACAACTCAACAGACACCTCAGTTGGTGGGTCGCGACTCAACAGCACCTCAGCTGGTGGGTCACAACTCAACAGACACCTCAGTTGGTGGTCGCGACTCAACAGACATCTCAGCTGGTGGGTCACAATCATACAACACCTCAGTTGGTGGTCGCGACTCAACAGACACTCAGTTTGTGGGTCCGACTCACAGACACCTCAGTTGGTGGGTCACAACTCAACAGACACCTCAGTTGGTGGGTCACGACTCAACAGACACCTCAGCTGGTGGGTCACAACTCAACAGACACCTCAGCTGGTGGGTCACGACTCAACAGACACCATGTTGGTGGACCATATAGACCACATAACAATCTGAAACCTTTAGGTGGTTCATTACGCATCTTTTACTGTCTCTCTGTATTGTTTATAGGACTTATAATACGTGTCTGTGTACTGTCTCTCTGTATTGTTATACAACTATAATACGTGTCTGTGTACTGTCTCTCTGTATTGTTATACAACTATAATACGTGTCTGTGTACTGTCTCTCTGTATTGTTATAGGACTATAATACGTGTTGTGTACTGTCTCTCTGTATTGTTATACAACTATAATACGTGTCTGTGTACTGTCTCTCTGTATTGTTATAGGACTATAATACGTGTCTGTGTACTGTCTCTCTGTATTGTTATACAACTATAATACGTGTCTCTGTCATGTATTTGCAGGCTGATTTTTTAATTAATTTAACTAGGTATGTCAGTTAAGAACAAATTCTTATTTACAATGATGAATCTCTGATGCTGAGATTTTCTCTCTTCTGGTTTTCTGTTCCTCAGTTGTATGTCAGTTACATCAATGAAAAGTGACCGTTCAATGGATTCCCTCTCGTTATTTCAAAGAGAGAGAAAGGTCTCTCCGCCAAAAGCAGGGTAAGACCCTCTATTCTACCTTCTAAAACAGAGAACCTCCAAGGATGCTACTGCTTTACCTCCATATAATAAAATATTTAAGAATGCTACTGCTTTACCTCATTATATATAAAATATTAAAGGATGCTACTGCTTTACCTCATTATAATAAATATTAAAGGATGCTACTGCTTTACCTCATTATAATAAAATATTAAAGGATGCTACTGCTTTACCTCCATATAATAAAATATTAAGGATGCTACTGCTTTACCTCATTATAATAAAATATTAAAGGATGCTACTGCTTTACCTCCATATAATAAAAAGATTAAAGGATGCTACTGCTTTACAGCATATAATTAAATATTAAAGGATGCTACTGCTTTACCTCATTATAATAAATATTAAAGGATGCTACTGCTTTACCTCCATTATATAAAATATTAAAGGATACTACTGCTTTACCAGCATATAATTAAATATTAAAGGATGCTACTGCTTTACCTCATTATAATAAAATATTAAAGGATGCTACTGCTTTACCTCCTATAATAAAAGATTAAAGGATGCTACTGCTTTACCAGCATATATATTAAATATTAAAGGATGTTACTGCTTTACCTCCTATATAATTAAATATTAAAGGATGCTACTGCTTTACCTCCATATAATAAAAGATTAAAGGATGCTACTGCTTTACCCAGCATATAATTAAATATTAAAGGATGCTACTGCTTTACCTCATTATAATAAAATATTAAAGGATGCTACTGCTTTACCTCATTATAATAAAATATTAAAGGATGCTACTGCTTTACCTCCATATAATAAAATATTAAAGGATGCTACTGCTTTACCAGCATATAATTAAATATTTAAGGATGCTACTGCTTTACCTCCATATAATAAAATATTAAAGGATGCTACTGCTTTACCTCATTATAATAAAATATTAAAGGATGCTACTGCTTTACCAGCATATAATAAAATATTAAAGGATGCTACTGCTTTACCTCATATTGACTCCATCAGCGGAGTCAATCACCATCTTCCGGAGACACCTGAAACCCCACCTCTTTAAGGAATACCTAGGATGGATAAAGTAATCCTTCTAACCCCCCCCCCCCTCCCCTTAAAAGAGTTAGATGCACTATTGTAAAGTGGTTGTTCCACTGGATATCATAAGGTGAATGCACCAATTTGTAAGTCGCTCTGGATAAGAGCGTCTGCTAAATGACTTAAATGTAAATGTAAATAATAAAATATTTAAGGATGCTATTTCTGTACATCGATATAATAAAAGATTAAAGGATGCAAACTGTAGTGAAACAGATCAAGGTCATTATATACTGAATAAAAATAAACGGAACATGTAAAGTGTTGGTCCCATGTTTCATGAGCTGAAATAAAAGATCCAAGAAATGTTCCATATGAAAAAAAAAGCTTTTTTCTCTCAATGTTGTGCACAAATCCACACACATTTGAAGGGGTGTCCACATACCTTTATATATAATGTATAGTGTACATTTCTGCAACACTAGGAAGCATTGAAGCACGACTCGAAACGTCACTGCTGTTTTTGTTCACGTAGCTACCACGGTTAGCAGAGTGAAGCGCACCCCTGCACATGCACAGATTCTCTGTGTGACTGTGTGGGACCAAAGTCTTGCATCGTCTCAATGGACGATTTTGGGTGGACCACTTTTGTCAAGTCTTTCAAAGTGTTTTCCGTTCTGGGGATAAAAATTGTCTGACTAAATGTCGAATGCATRWACTTTAGAAAAAAATMATGTGATCAAAGGTCATGAAGTGTCGACTGCAAGTTTCTGCAGTTTCTCTTCACCAACTTCATCCTGCAGCATCAGCTGCATTGTGGGAGGATCATGTATTTGATAGAAYGTGTAGTAAATCTAACATATGTTTTATTGATCCATGTATGTGATTAGTAKGTCATTCCTCTTTTCTTTTCCCGATCAATAACCAGACCAGGAGAACCATGTGACATCTGCTCTGAGCGCAAAGCCATGAAGCTTTGTTTGACCTGCTCTGTCTACTACTGTGAGAAACACGTTAGGAAGCACTATATAATACAAGCACTGAGGAGACACGTCATGGTGGATGTCACTGAAGAAGTCGTACTACAGAGAAACACCTTGGAGAAGAAGAGGAAAGAGGAGCAGGAGGAAGAGGGAAGGAGACAGGGACAGGAGGAGGGGCTGAGGTGGCAGACGAGGAAGGAGGACATTAGAGAAGAGGAGAGGGGGCACCAGGAAGAGGGAAGGAGACAGGGACAGGAGGAGGGGCTGAGGTGGAAGACGAGGAAGGAGGACATTAGGGAAGAGGAGAGGGGGCACCAGGAAGAGGGAAGGAGACAGGGACAGGAGGAGGGGCTGAGGTGGCAGACGAGGAAGGAGGACATTAGRGAAGARGAGAGAGGGCACCWGGAKKYTGCGGAACAACAGTGCAGAGAGAAGGAGAGGGAGAGAGAGAGGGAGAAGCAGCAGCAATCGATGGGGGACTCCTATGGCTATACCGGCAAGGTCCAGCCTGAGACATCCATGGCAGACTGTACTGTTTTAGACCTGCTTCATCCTGTGCATGTGACAATAAAACTTTACTTGAAACTCCTTGTTCTGCCCACAGTGTTTCATTTGCTCCCTTTGGAAACAACACTGCTGGTGTATCTTGCTTTACTTAATAAAAATCTTTTGACTGATTTCTCACGGAGGTTGCCCGTCCACGGAGGTTCCCGTAGCAGGAGTCACAGAAGAGCCGTCGTTTCCGTATTCTGACCTCGGCTCCGACCTCCGATGCACCCAGCAGCTCGGACTTACAGATGATGCACTTGAAACAGGTCAAATGATAAACGAGCCCCAGGGACTCGATGACCATGGCGTCTCCCTTGACCAGTGTCCGTGTCACAGAACGTACAGATTTTCTTGCCACTCACTGTCCTGCTGCTTTCCTGCCCGGATAGGAGTGACTGGGACTTGGTGCCAGGGGAGGGGGAGGAGCAGGGGAGGAGGAGGGAGAGCGCTGGGACCATGAAGACTGGTTGCTTCCAACTCCGGCTCCTCTGAGGGAGCTCATGGAGAGAGAGGACATCGTGGCTGAGCCGGAATAACCTCCGACCCCGCCGATGTAGGTGTTGAGGGCAGGTGAGGCCAACTGTAGTTGAGAATGGGAGGAGGTGCTTTCCGGTGTCCACGACGAGCGCCAGGAAGAGCAGATGTCCAGCGTTGTCGAGAGACTTGCCTTTCCTGATGGGTCCGGCGGCAGGGTGCTTGCTGCTGGAGCCTGGCGGATCCAGCTGTTGTCGTTGCGTAGTCTGACTTTTTTTTTCATCCCCTGCAGGATCTGCTGCTTCTCCAGCTGCGCCTTGGGCAGGTTCTGCTGCTTTCCAGCTGCGCCTTGGGCAGGATCTGCTGCTTCTCAGCTGCGCTGTTGGGCAGGATCTGCTGCTTCTCCAGCTGCGCCTTGGGCAGGATCTGCTGCTTCTCCAGCTGCGCTTGGGCAGGTTTCTGTTGCTTCTCCAGCTGCGCTTGGCAGGATCTGCTGCTTCTCCAGCTGCGCCTTGGGCAGGATCTGCTGCTTCTCCAGCTGCGCCTTGGGCAGGTTCTGCTGGCTTCTCCAGCTGCGCCTTGGCAGGTTCTGCTGCTTCTCCAGCTGCGCCTTGGGCAGGATCTGCTGCTTCTCCAGCTGCGCCTTGGCAGGATCTGCTGCTTCTCCAGCTGCACCTTGGGCAGGTTCTGCTGCTTCCCCAGCTGCGCCTTGGGCAGGTTCTGCTGCTTCCTTCAGCTGCGCTTGGGCAGGATCTGCTGCTCTCCAGCTGCGCCTTGGCAGGTTCTGCGGCCCTTTATCCACGATGCCTCACCAGCCCGTCACTGCTAGTCACTTTGATCTCTGGTTTCTCTCACATGGTCCAGCTCAGGAATGGATTTGGACTTTCCGCTGT
>NW_019947922.1:33937-36099 GCF_002910315.2 Salvelinus sp. IW2-2015
TGCTGTTGAGTCGCGACCCACAAACTGAGGTGTCTGTTGAGTCGTGACCCACCAACTGAGGTGTCTGTTGAGTTGTGACCCACCAGCTGAGATGTCTGTTGAGTCGCGACCCACCAACTGAGGTGTCTGTTGAGTTGTGACCCACCAGCTGAGGTGTCTGTTGAGTCGCGACCCACCAACTGAGGTGTCTGTTGAGTTGTGACCCACCACTGAGGTGTCTGTTGAGTCGCGACCCACCAACTGAGGGTGTCTGTTGAGTTGTGACCCACCAACTGAGGTGTCTGTTGAGTTGCGACCCACCAACTGAGGTGTCTGTTGAGTTTGACCACACTGAGGTGTCTGTTGAGTCGCGACCCACCAACTGAGGTTGTCTGTTGAGTTGTGACCCACCAACTGAGGTGTCTGTTGAGTCGCGACCCACCAACTGAGGTGTCTGTTGAGTCGCGGACCCCACCAACTGAGGTGTCTGTGAGTCGCGGACCCACCAACTGAGGTGTCTGTTGAGTTGTGACCCACCAACTGAGGTGTCTGTTGAGGTTGTGACCCACCATAAGGGTTGAAAGGTGAAAAAATATACACAGACTAAAGAATAAGTAGAAAGAAGATAAATAAAACCCTTCTTCAATACATCTAACTGAATGTAGATTTGAGAATGYGCTATTGGGACCAATTTTAAGAAATTGACTGCATAATAATACAATTATTTGTAACTGCCATAGACCAGAAAACAATGTGAAACCTTTAGACCCTGTGAATGTAGATAACACCAGAGCAAGAACAAAGATTGAGTCACTGCAGCACCAGCCTCCTAGGACATGATACAGACACACCTATTTTAAACTATAACATTACTAAGAGACAGGATACAGACACACCTATTATAAACTATAACATTACTAAGAAAAGGTAGTAATAGTCACAAACATACAGTATATTATCTGACATGTTTTCTATTTTGATTAACAATCAAATTATGATCAATAAGAAAGAACTGCCAGATAAGCAAATAAATCTGCTGTTTAAACTCTGAAGAGGTTAACTTTTCATTGAACCAGAAAGGAGAATGCTCATAAAACAGCCTACAGTTACCGTAACTGTCAATGTCCAATTATTGATCACATACATACCTGAGAGAAGACTACCAATTTTACCCGACAGAATTGTGTCACTTGCTCTTGCTTCCTGTGGCTTGTTCTTTTCTAACTTTCACTATGAATGTTTTCTGATAAAACAGGGTTTTGAGACTTTGTCCCTGCAAAGCAATAAAGTTTGCAGTTTTACACACGAAGGTCCCTGCTTAATCATTCAAACAATATCCTTTTTGGACTTTATGACTGAGTAGAAACCCTGGATGTCCTGCGCGTCTGTGTTAGCCTGCTGAGCTAAAGTCTTCAGGTTCCAAACTAAACTACTCACAGAGCCACATACATCACACTTCACAAGAATACATGTTTTGAATCCTTTCCCACTTCTACTGATAATATTCAATAACTGTTGTCATTATCCAWAAGTAACTCTGTTCCTTGAATCTCTCAGAGATATCTTCTCCCATCTAAATTCATCAGTGGTATTATAAATATTAAATTACATTGTTGTCATCATCAATAAGTTCAGATTTGGAGGGTGATTTTTAAAGAACCAATCTTGCTGTTGAAAACAATAACAAAACGGACAGCCACCACTGGTTTGGTAAAAAGCTTAGGGATGGAGCTAGAGAAATGTAACCACTCAAATTCATAGAAAATGCTTTTGATTCAAGGATTGAACCTTCAATTATATTTTTTTAACCATGTTTTGAGGGCTACAAGTGTTTGTTTACATGTTGTTTACAAACATTGGAGTAAACCAGCTTGTATTTTGGGTTCTGATTGGGGTAGCGACAGTTTAATAAGTTCATTAAGGCTTTATACATTTTATATCCTTATACAGTTCTCTCTCTCCAGTCAGCTACACTGCCGTCCCTTAGCCTCTACTGACCCCTGTGGGTCTTATATCCTTTTAGTATACTGTTGTTGGTTGAGGCCCTAATTCTGATTTGGCTAAAATCATGGTGTATCAGACCTATATACGCGTGTATTGACAAAACGTTTAGTTTTTACTGCCTTAACTACGTTGCTAACAGTTTATAATAGCAATTACGGCTCCTCTGGCCAAATTACCAC
>NW_019947923.1:0-297 GCF_002910315.2 Salvelinus sp. IW2-2015
GGGAATACTGTGGAAGATTTTTCCTCTGGATCACTGTTTGGGATGAAGAATTTCTCCCGATCAGGTTTCCCCAGATATTCCCTCTGACTGGGGTGTGGTGCTGGACCTTGTAGACTGACTGCTTCTAGAGCGACTAACTCTGATTTAAAACCTGACTTCTAGAGACTGACTCTGATTTAAAACCTGACTTCTGGAGAGACTAACTCTGATTTAAAACCTGACTTCTAGAGACTGACTCTGATTTAAAACCTGACTTCTTCTAGAGAGACTGACTCTGATTTAAAACCTGACTTCTAG
>NW_019947923.1:4404-5818 GCF_002910315.2 Salvelinus sp. IW2-2015
AGAGAGAGAGAGAGAGAGGGCAAAACAGAGAGAGATAGAGAGAGGGAGGGGGATAAAAGAGAGAGAGGAGGATGTAGGAGCATAAAGACTGATAGACTGATAAAGATGGACGATTCTCCTCTCGTCTATCATCTCCATATATTTGTTCTTGGGTCAGTGTTTAAAGATACAATACCTCCATGGTCTAGTGAGACCGGCGACTTCCAGGACGTCTGCTGTCATCTCATGACCTCTCCCAAGTCACAGAGGTACTAATGGACACTAGAGTTGACCTCTGAACTCTGACCCGAGCCCAGGACTACATGACCTATGGACCTATGGGGAGTTTATTCCTGAGGCCTCTCCCGTTGCATTRTGGGAGAGGTAGTATCCCAGGCCCTCACATTGAACGCTCTGTATTGAAGTTGTTTATTGTTTATTTTTATGATGAATTCAGGATGTTTTGTAATAATTATAATTATTTTGTTGCCTTTTCTAAGAAGCAGTTAATAAATATGACTGATATATATTATTGTTATAGTATATATACAGTCGTACGTATGACTGAGCGATATCTATTTGAGAGAAGATTGATTGGGAGAGGGGCTTGTCTGTCTGTCGCTGTGACCAATCACAATAAAGATGACCTAAGCTGTCCCGCCCACCCTGTGTACCACGTCACCTGTGTCTCTGTGTGTGTGTGTGTGTGTGTGTGTGTGTGTGTGTGTGTGTGTGTGTGTGTGTGTGTGTGTGTGTGTGTGTGTCGTGTGTGTGTGTGTGTTGTGTGTGTGTGTGTGTGTGTGTTGGTGTGGTGTGTGTGTGTGTGTGTGTCGTTTGGGGGTGGTGTGTGTGTGTGGTGTGTTGTGAATCTCGGAAAGGGTGTGTGTATAATCAGGTCTGCAGTCTTTATCTAGTAGAGAACTGTTGACAGACTGTAGGGGAGTCCTGCAGTTTTATCTAGAGAGAAACCTCCGTTGACAGACTGTTAGATGGAGTCCTGCTAGGTCTTTATCTAGACGGAGACGTTGAAGACTGTTAGAGGAGTCCTGTCAGGTCTTATCTAGAGAGAGACCTGTTTGACGACTGTTCAAGGAGTCACTGCAGGTTTCTTTATTAGAGAGAGACCTGTTGACAGACTTGGTCTAGAGGAGTTCCTGCAGGTTTTAATCTAGGGAGAGAACCTCGTTGACAGAGTAGAGGAGTCCTGCAGGTTCTTATCCTGAGAGAGAGACCTGTTGACAGACTGGTTAAGAGGAAGTCCTGCAGGTCTTGTATCTAGAGAGAGACCTGGTTGACAGACCCTTTAGAGGAGTCCTGTAGGTCTTTAAAATGCTCAGGCGGTGGAAGGGGAGACCTAGCAACGGAAGTGGAGGAAGGGACTGTATACCGAGGCACCGGTCCTGATGAGGGTTGCTGTGTATCTATGAGACCCGAG
>NW_019947923.1:6244-8192 GCF_002910315.2 Salvelinus sp. IW2-2015
GTGGTGAGGCTAGGTAACAACATCTCCACCCCGCTGATCCTCAAACACTGGGGCCCCACAAGGGTGCGTTCTCAGCCCCCTCCTGTACTCCCTGTTCACACACTAGACTGCGTGGCCATGCACGCCTCCAACTCAATCATCAAGTTTGCAGACGACACAACAGTAGTAGGCCTGATTAACAACAATAACGAGACAGCCTACAGGGAGGACGTGAGGGCCCTGTTGAGGAAATAACCTCAAGGAAATAACCTCAAACATCAACAAAATGAAGGAGCTGATTAAAGTTGGGACCGAGAGACTGAAAACAGCCTTCTATCTAAAAGGCCATCAAGACGGCAGTTTATCTGGGGTCATAACGTGTTGCCCTGGGAGACTAAATACAGTTTATCTGGGGTCATAACGTGTTGCCCTGGGAGACTAAATACAGTTTATCTGGGGTCATAACGTGTTGCCCTGGGTGTCAAGTTCTGACCTTAGTTCCATTTTTATGTCTTTATTTTAGTTTGGTCAGGGCGTGAGTTGGGGTGGGCATTCTATGTTGTTTTTCTATGTTTTGTTCTGTACGTCATATTTCTATGTGTTTGGCCTAGTATGGTTCTCAATCAGAGGCAGGTGTCGATCATTGTCTCTGATTGAGAATCATACTTAGTTAGCTTGTTTTCCCACTAAGGGTTGTGGGTAGTTGATTTCCGTTTCAGTGTTTGCACCATTCGAGACTGTGTCGGTTTTCATTTTGGATTCTCTTGTTCTTTTTGTATTTTGTATTTCATTCTCATTAAAAGATATTATGGATACGTACCACGCTGCACATTGGTCCGATATTTCCTACTCCTCAGACGAAGAGGACGAAAGCCGTTACACTGGGTCTAAAAGACTAAATAAAGCCGTTACACTGGGTCTAAAAGACTAAATAAAGCCGTTACACTGTGTCTAAAAGACTAAATAAAGCCGTTACACTGGGTCTAAAAGACTACATAAAGCCGTTACACTGGGTCTAAAAGACTAAACGGAAACTTTAGCGTTGTCAACTGGATTATTCATTAAATCATTCTATTGATTTATGACATTATCCACACGGCTTTTATTTAGTCTTTTAGACCCGGTGTAACGGCTTTATTTAGTCTTTTAGACCCAGTGTAACGGCTTTATGTAGTCTTTTAGACCCAGTGTAACGGCTTTATGTAGTTCTTTTAGACCCAGTGTAACGGCTTTATTTAGTCTTTTAGACCCAGTGTAACGGCTTTATTTAGTCTTTTAGACCCAGTGTAACGGCTTTATGTAGTCTTTTAGACCCAGTGTAACGGCTTTATGTAGTCTTTTAGACCCAGTGTAACGGCTTTATTTAGTCTTTTAGACCCAGTGTAACGGCTTTATGTAGTCTTTTAGACCCAGTGTAACGGCTTTATTTAGTCTTTTAGACCCAGTGTAACGGCTTTATTTAGTCTTCTAGACCAGTGTAACAGCTTTATTTAGTCTTTTAGACCCAGTGTAACGGCTTTATTTAGTCTTTTAGACCAGTGTAACGGCTTTATTTAGTTCTTTTAGACCCAGTGTAACGGCTTTATTTAGTCTTTTAGACCCAGTGTAACGGCTTTATGTAGTCTTTTAGACCAGTGTAGGCTTTATGTAGTCTTTTAGACCAGTGTAACAGCTTTATTTAGTCTTTTAGACCCAGTGTAACGGCTTTATTTAGTCTTTTAGACCCAGTGTAACGGCTTTATGTAGTCTTTTTAGACCCAGTGTAACGGCTTTATTTAGTCTTTTAGACCCAGTGTAAGGCTTTATTTAGTCTTTTAGACCCAGTGTAACGGCTTTATTTAGTTTTTAGACCCAGTGTAACGGCTTTTATTTAGTCCTTTTAGACCCAGTGTAACGGCTTTAGTAGTCTTTTAGACCCAGTGTAACGGCTTTATTTGGTCTTTTAGACCCAGTGTAACGGCTTTATTTG
>NW_019947923.1:13359-16424 GCF_002910315.2 Salvelinus sp. IW2-2015
TTTGAAGGCTTTATTTAGTCTTAGACCCAGTGTAACGCTTTATGTAGTCTTTTAGACCCAGTGTAACGGCTTTATTAGTCTTTTAGACCCAGAACGGCTTGATGTAGTCTTTGTCATTTCTGCAGAGCAACAAGGTTTAGGGAAAGATTTTATCCGTGTAAAATCTCCAAAAAGACATCCGTTTGTCCTGTTTTAAGGAAATAAAAAGCAGTGAAAACGATCAAACARGTTTCTGATAMGAYTTCAGTTGKTCTACTGGGCTACAGGTTGTAATACARAAATAGAGTCGTCTGGACTTGATTTGTAACCTGAACCTCTTCTTGGAGATAAGCTGGGCCTGGGCCCTGGGCCCCGAGGTAGCTGTTATGGACAGGTAATTAACTGCTAGACCGCGTATAAGGGGACATCTCTTTCCCTCGTTATGCTAGTATAGCAGACGGAAACTCTGCCTGGCAGTGTTAAGGTCAGCCAAGAACAGTTTCCTGGTTCGGGKTCTGTTGGGAGAACAAAATGAAAAAATACACAATAGTAATTGTAAATACATAGGCTAATTAGAATMATTCTGAATCATCAGAACAGAAATGAGCAACTACAGTAGCAATCTGAAATGTTAGATGTCGTGTCAGGATTTGTTTTATAAAATAACCCTCGTCAAATTCCTGCCACACATCATCCCAACGATGCCCCCTGTCTCTGTCGGCTAAATCTGATCCCCCTCACTGATCAGGTGGGATCCATCGGCAGAGAGGAATTTGACAGCCTCATCTGCATGGGGTAGCGAGTCAAACATGGGGTATAAAAGTGTTGCCCTGGACAAGAACCTGAATAACAATTTTTTTAAATAATGTTGTAGACTTTCCTTCACAACCATCATGATGATAATACAATATGAAAGCTGCTGGCATAGTGAACCATGTTGTCTTTCAATAATCATCATGTATCATTCTAGGACCGGCCAATATAACATTGTATCCTTCTAGGACCGGCCAATGTAACATTGTATCATTCTAGGACCGACCGGCCAATGAACATTGTATCATTCTAGGACCGGCCAATGCAACATTGTATCATTCTAGGAACCGCACAATGCAACATTGTATCATTCTAGGACCGGCCAATGTAACATTGTATCATTCTAGGACCGGCCAATGCAACATTGTATCATTCTAGGACCGGCCAATGCAACATTGTATCATTCTAGGACCGGCCAATGCAACATTGTATCATTCTAGGACCGCCAATGCAACATTGTATCATTCTAGGACCGGCCAATGTAACATTGTATCATTCTAGGACCAGCCAATGTAAACATTGTATCATTCTAGGACCAGCCAAGTAACATGATCATTCTAGACCGCCAATGCAACATTGTATCATTCTAGGACCAGCCAATGCAACATTGTATCATTCTAGGACTGCCAATGCAACATTGTATCATTCTAGGACCGGCCAATGCAACATTGTATCATTCTAGGACCAGCCAATGCAACATTGTATCATTCTAGGACCAGCCAATGCAACATTGTATCATTCTAGGACCAGCCAATGCAACATTGTATCATTCTAGGACCGCCAATGCAACATTGTATCATTCTAGGACCGGCCAATGCAACATTGTATCATTCTAGACGGCCAATGCAACATTGTATCATTCTAGGACAGCCAATGCCACATTGTATCATTCTTGGACCAGCCAATGCAACATTGTATCATTCTAGGACCGCCAATGCAACATTGTATCCATCTAGGACCATCCAATGCAACATTGTATCATTCTAGGACCGGTCAATGCAACATTGTATCATTCTAGGACCGGCCAATGCAACATTGTATCCATCTAGGACCGGCCAATGTAACATTGTATCATTCTAGGACCAGCCAATGCAACATTGTATCATTCTAGCCGGCCAAGCAACATTGTATCATTCTAGACCAGCAATGCAACATTGTATCATTCTAGGACCGCCAATGCAACATGTATCATTCTAGGACCAGCCAATGCAACATTGTATCATTCTTGAGCCAGCCAATGCAACATTGTATCATTCTAGGACCGGTCAATGCAACATTGTATCATCCTAGGACCGGCCAATGCAACATTGTATCATTCTAGGACCAGCCATGCAACATTGTATCATTCTAGACCGGCCAATGCAACATTGTATCATTCTAGGACCGGCCAATGAACATTGTATCATTCTAGGACCGCCAATGCAACATTGTATCATTCTAGGACCGGTCAATGTACATTGTATCATTCTAGGACCGGCCAATGTAACATTGTATCATTCTAGGACCGGCCAAGCCGTCATCAACGCAATGCATTGTATCATTCTAGGACCGCCAATGCAACATTGTATCATTCTAGGACCGGCCAATGCAACATGTTATCATTCTAGGACCGGCCAATGCAACATTGTATCATTCTAGGACCGGTCAATGAACATTGTATCATTCTAGGACCAGCCAATGCAACATGTATCATTCTAGGACCAGCCAATGCAACATTGTATCATTCTAGGACCAGCCAATGCAACATCGTATCATTCTAGACCAGCCAATGCACATTGTATAATCTAGGACCAGCCAATGCAACATTGTATCATTCTAGGACCATCCAATGCAACATTGTATCATTCTAGGACCATCCAATGCAACATTGTATCATTCTAGGACCAGCCAATGCAACATTGTATCATTCTAGGACCGAGCCAATGCAACATTGTATCATTCTAGAGACCGGCCAATGCAACATTGTATCATTCTAGGACCGGAATGTAACATTGTATCATTCTAGGACCAGCCAATGCAACATCGTATCATTCTAGGACCAGCCAATGCAACATTGTATCATTCTAGGACCAGCCAATGCAACATCGTATCATTCTAGGACCAGCCAATGCAACATTGTATCAATCTAGGACCAGCCAATGCAACATTGTATCATTCTAGGACCATCCAATGCAACATTGTATCATTCTAGGACCATCCAATGGCAACATTGTATCATTCTAGGACCAGCCAATGCAACATTGTACATTCTAGGACCAGCCAATGCAACATTG
>NW_019947923.1:21541-25244 GCF_002910315.2 Salvelinus sp. IW2-2015
CAAATGACATGATTGTCACAGCCCTGAACTAATGTCAAACATTAGAAAGTAAACTGACTGCTTTACAGGAAGATGCAATTGTTTTTACAGTTCTTTACAGGAAGATGCTGGTGTTTTTACAGTTCTTTACAGGAAGATGCTGGTGTTTTTACAGTGCTGACAAATCCAAAGTTCAAATGGAAACAATCCTCATTTAATAAGTCTGGTTCCTCTCTAGGTTTCTTCCTTGGTTCTGGACTGAGAGGACTGGCCACCCCTCATAGCCTGGTTCTTCTCTAGGTTTCTTCCTTGGTTCTGGACTGAGAGGACTGGCCACCCCTCATAGCCTGGTTCCTCTCTATGTTTCTTCCTTGGTTCTGGCCTTTCTAGGGAGTTTTTCCTAGACACCGTGCTTCTACACCTGCATTGCTTGCTGTTTGGGGTTTTAGGCTGGGTTTCTGTACAGCACTTTGAGATATCAGCTGATCTAAGAAGGACTATATAAATAAATTTGATTTGAAATTTGATTTAATAAGTGTGATTTTGGTAAATTAAGCTTAAATGGGCATTACACTTTTAAAAAATGTTGTTTTTAGACTTAGTTTTTAGACTGTAGTTGTTTTTAGACTTCAAAACCAGTGTCATGTCAAGAGGATTCACCCATCTGTGTGTTTCCAAGCATGAACTGTTCATTTCAAGTCCTGCGACAACATCTCTACTGGGATTAGGTCTGGACTTTGACTAGGCCAAAAGGTCAACTTTGTTGCTTTTTAACCATTATCATGTGGACTTGATTGTGTGTTTTGGATTATTTTGGATTATTGTCTTGCTGAATGACCCAGCTGTGCTTCAGCTCACAGACGGATGGCCCCCCTGACCATTCTACTGGGTTTTTTAAGAATAAAAATTTTCCGGGTCTTGTGATACAGCAGAATTCATGGTTCCTTCTATTAAGACAAGTCGTCAGGTCCTGAGGCAGCAAAGCATCTCCAAAACATCACACTACACCACCATCTTGATCGTTGGTATGAGGTTCTTACTGTGGAATGCAGTGTTTGGTTTTCACCAGACATAAGGGACCAGGTCGTCCTAAAAGTACCCAGAAAGCACCTGGATGATCGTCAAGACTCCTGGAAGAATGTTCTATGGACAGATACGTGAAAAGTATAACTCCATTTTGTAATACAGTATGTACGTGTCGGTAGGGGTAAAAGTGACTCGGCAATCAGGATAGATAATAACAGAGTAGCAGCAGCGTATGTGAAGAGTGTGTATGTGTGATTGTGTGTGTGTCTCATCGTCGTCTGTGATCAGCCTACCACCGTTGTGTCGTCATCAAACTTAAAGATGGTGGTGGGTGAACAGGAATTACAGGAGGGGCACCTTGTTGAGTGTCAGCGTGGTGGATGTGTTGTTCCCTACCTTCACCACCTGGGGGCAGCCCATCAGGAAGTCTAGGATCCAGTTGCAGAGGGAGGTGTTTAGTCCCAGGGTCCTTAGCTTAGTGATGAGCTTTGGGGCACTATGGTGTTGAACACTGAGCTGTAGTTAATGAACAGCATTCTCACATAGGTGTTCCTTTTGTCCCAGTGGGAAAGGGCAGTGTGGAGTGGATAGAGATTGTGTGATGATGGTGTTGATATTAGCCATGACCAGCCTTTCAAGATCATAATTACAGATGTGAGTGCTACAGGGTGATAGTCATTTAGAACAGGTTACCTTGGCGTTCTTGGGCTCAGGGACTATGGTGGTCTGCTTGAAACATGTTGGTATTAAGACTCAGACAGGGAGAGGTTGAACATTTCATGAAGACACTTGCCAGCTGGTTAGCGCTTCTCTGAGTAAACGTTTTGGTAATCAGAGTGACCCTGCGGCCTTGTGAATGTTAACCTGTTTAAAACCTCTTTGGGATAGGTGGGATGCTAAAATACAAAAATCATAATATTAAACATTCATCAAGTGTCATACATCATTTTAAAGCTTAACTTCTTGTTAATCCAACCGTGTTGTCGGATTTCAAAACGGCTTTACGGCAAAAGCATGCCATGCGATTATCTGAGGACAGCGCCCCATACAAAAGCATTAAAAACATTTTCCAAACCAGCAGAGGCGTCACAAAAGTCAGAAATAGCGATAAAATAAATCACTTGGAGATCTTCTCTGTTTGCAATCCTAAGGGTCCCAGCTACATAACAATGGTTGTTTTGTTCGATACAGTCCTTCTTTATATCCAAAAAAGTCAGTTTAGCTTGATTCAGTAATCCACCTGTTCCACTCGTTCTACATGCAGACAATGGAATCCCAAACGTTACGGTAAAAAAGTCCAAACAAGTCAAGCAACGTTTCTAATCATCCTCAGGTACCCTAATATGTAAATAAACTATACAATTTAAGACAGAATGTAGTGTGTTCAATACCGGAGATAAATAACGAAGTGCGCACCCTCATCCACGTGCACCACAAGACTACAGTCCAAATGAGAGCCATCTAGTGGAAGCCCTAGGAACTGCAATCTGGGAGGATTTCCTTTGAATTTCCCATAGACAAGCATTTTCAATAGGTGGTGACCCCCCCCCAAAAAAAATCAGGATGGATTCTCCTCTGGTTTTTGCCTGCCATATCAGTTCTGTTATACTCACAGACATTATTTTAACAGTTTTTTCTATCCAATACTACCAATTATATGCATATCCTAGCTTCTGGGCCTGACYAACAGGCAGTTTACTTTGGGCACATCAGTCATCTGAACTTCCGAATACTGCCCCCTAGCCCTAAGAAGTTTTAAAGGTCTTACTCACATCGGCTACGGAGAGCGTGATCATACAGTCGTTCGGAACAGCTGGTGCTCTCATGCATGGTTCAGTGTTGCTTGCCACGAAGCGAGCATAGAAGGCATTTAGCTCGTCTGGTAGGCTTGTGTCACTGGGCTCTCGGCTGGGTTTCCCTTTGTAATCAGTGATAGTTTGCAACGCTGCTGGGTTTTCCACGCTCAACAGGTTCCCGTGTGTATCAAGAATGGTCCACCACCCAAAGGACATCCAGACAACTGTGGGAAGCATTGGAGTCCACATGGGCCAGCATCCCTGTGAAACGTTTTCAACACCTTGTAGAGTCCATGCCCGAGGCTGTTCTAAGAGCAAAAAGGGGGTGCAACTCAATATTAGGAGAAAAAATGTATTTGCTTACATTAGTTAGCTTCCTAGCAACACGCACACATAATCAATTAGCTACATTTGTTCAACTCATTGTCCTCATCCCTCCTTCTTAGTGGCTTACTAATGCTCCTCTCTCATGAGCTATGATAACTAGTTAGGTAGCCTGTTAACCCATACAGCAAGCTAGTTACTTAGCAAATCAGTTAGCTATGCTTTCCCACCTTGTAACGTTAACTAGCTAGCTAGCATCTTCAGGTCTCCAGAGTAGCTAACGTTAGCTAGCTAGCTAGCTAGCATCTTCAGGTCTCCAGAGTAGCTAACGTTAGCTAGCTAGCTAGCATCTTCAGGTATCCACAGTAGCTAACGTTAGCTAGCTAGCTAGCATCTTCAGGTCTCCAGAGTAGCTAACGTTAGCTAGCTAGCTAGCATCTTCAGGTATCCAGAGTAGCTAACGTTAGCTAGCTAGCTAGCACCTTCAGGTATCCAGAGTAGCTAATGTTAGCTAGCTAGCTAGCATCTTCAGGTATCCACAGTAGCTAACGTTTACTAGGTAGCTAGCATCTTCAGGT
>NW_019947924.1:0-8116 GCF_002910315.2 Salvelinus sp. IW2-2015
AGGTTTAGCCTTGCTTGCTCGGTAGGCCTAGCCTTTACATATCAGGAGATTGGTGTTCTCTCTGTAGTCCTATGTTAACAACAGGGAGTTTGTTCTCTCTGTAGTCTACTGTTTAAAACAGGAGAGTTTGTACTCTCTGTAGTCCTATGTTAACAACAGCGAGAGTTTGTTCTCTCTGTAGTCCTACTGTTAACAACAGGAGAGTTTGTCTCTCTGTAGTCCTAATGTTAACAACAGGAAGTTTGTACTCTCTGTAGGTCCTAATGTTAACAACAGAGAGTTTGTTCTCTCTGTAGTCCTATGTTAACAAACAGGAGAGTTTATTCTCTCTGTAGTCCTACTGTTAACAACAGGAGAGTTTTCTCTCTTATCCTATTTACAACAGAGAGTTTGACTCTAGTAGTCCTATTTAACAACAGGGAGTTTGTCTCTTCTGTAGTCCTACTGTTAAAACAGGAGAGTTTGTACTCTCTGTAGTCCTACTGTTAACAACAGGAGAGTTTGTCTCTCTGTAGTCCTACTTTAACAACAGGAGAGTTGTTTCTCTCTGTAGTCTAATGTTAACAACACGAGGTTTGTTCTCTCTCTGTAGTCCAATGTTAACAACAGGAGAGTTTGTTCTCTCTGTAGTCCTACTGTTAACAACAGGAGAGTTTGTACTCTAAGTAGTCCTAATGTTAACAACGGTCCACATATAAAGTGCCACTCTCTGCTTAATCCACTCCAACGTGAGGGTGTATGTGGGCAGGTTAGGATAAACCACTCCAACGTGAGGGTGTATGTGGGCAGGTTAGGATAAAGCACAAGACACATATTATTTGAACCTCCGTGTACAATTGAGGAAGAACATAGTTTTAGGAGCATTTTCCCAGAAACAGACTAAGTCCTGGACTGAAAAGTTCAACGGAGATAAATATGTTTAGTCCAGTTCTGGGCGTAAACTGTGTCTGGGAAACTTCCCCTAAACATTGTCAAATCTTTTCAGATTCCATCCTTACCTTCTGCTGGGCTGAATGCGTCTGTCTCCTCTCCTCCATGTTACTCTAGGCTTGGGAGATGCCCGGGGTCTACACCCCAACAACATGTCTTTCCCCAGCGTGGCGATCAGACGGACAGGGTTAGGGCTGAAGACTGGGGGTGACGCTGTGGAACAGACAAAAAACATTTTTATTTCACCTTTATTCACCCGTGAGGTTAGAATACACTTTTACAAAAGGGACCTGGATACGGTACAACAGGTCACAGTAGTATAACAGGTCACAGTAGTATAACATGTCACAGCATTATAACAGGTCACAGTACTATAACTGGTCACAGTAGTATAACAGGTCACAGTACTATAACATGTCACAGTACTATAACAGGTCACAGTAATACAACAGGTCACAGTACTATAACATGTCACAGTACTATAACATGTCACAGCAGTATAACAGGTCACAGAACTATAACAGGTCACAGTAGTATATCAGGTCACAGTACTATAACAGGTCACAGCAGTATAACATGGCACAGTACTATAACAGGTCACAGTAGCGTAACAGGTCACAGTAGCATAACAGGGCACAGTAGCGTAACAGGTCACAGCACCTATAACAGGTCACAGTAGAACCAACAGGTCACAGTAGCGTAACAGGTCACAGTAGTATAACAGTGTCACAGTAGTATAACATGTTCACAGTAGTATAACAGGTCACAGTAGATAACATGTCACAGTAGCTATAACAGGTCACAGCACTATAACAGGTTCACAGTAGAACAACAGGTCACAGTAGCGTACAGTTCACAGTAGTACAACAGGTCACAGTAGTAAACAGGTCACATAGTACAACAGTCACAGTAGCGTACAGGTCACAGTAGGTAACATGTCAGCAGTAGTAACAGTCACATCAGGTAACAGGTCACGTAGTAGCGTAACAGTCACAGTAGTACAACAGGTCACAGTAGCGTAACAGGCAGTAGCGTAACAGGTCACAGAGCTAACAGTCACAGTAGTACAACAGTACGTAGCGTAACGGTCCAGTAGCGTAACAGGTCACACGTAGTACAACAGGTCACAGTAGCGTAACGGTCAAGACGTAACAGGTCACAAGTACAACAGTCACAGTAGCGTAACGGTCACAGTAGCGAACATGTATACTATGAAACATTTTCTTTTTGGCATAATTATTTTCTGGTCATAAAACACGTATCAGGAGGTACAAACAAAATATTGTTAACATTTTTAAGGATTTTATCGTATAATCTTCTACAATTTACTGTATTTTTACAGTAGATGTCCTATGAGAAAGATGCAGTCATAATGATCTGGTCCTAAATAAGCCAAAGTGTTTATAGCAGAGGCTAAACATGTCCAATGATTCAACCCTCCTCCCATCCTCAACTTTAACATGAACAGATAATTACTGCTAAATGCCGAACGTGTCCAGAGGGAAGTGTTATGTGGCTGACGAATCAGATGACTCAAACATTTCAAGCCAAACATCAACTGATCAAATCACAGAACATCATTGCATTGACCTTCAAACGTCTCCATCCACAATGGTAACTTACCACTTTGACCTTTAGAGTGTTCTCTTTTGGATCAGAGCTCATAGGGAACAGAGCGGGAGGTGTCCAGTATGATCAGAGCTCAGGGAAAGAGCTGGGAGGTGTCCAGTATGATCAGAGCTCATAGGGAACAGAGCAGGGAGGTGTCCAGTATGATCAGAGCTCATAGGGAACAGAGCAGGGAGGTGTCCAGTATGATCAGAGCTCATAGGGAACAGAGCAGGGAGGTGTCCAGTATGATCAGAGCTCATAGGAACAGAGCAGGAGGTGTCCAGTATGATCAGAGCTCATAGGGAACAGAGCAGGAGGTGTCCAGTATGATCAGAGCTCATAGGGAACAGAGCAGGGAGGTGTCCAGTATGATCAGAGCTCATAGGGAACAGAGCAGGGAGGTGTCCAGTATGATCAGAGCTCGTAGGGAAACAGAGCAGGGAGGTGTCCAGTATGATCAGAGCTCTAGGGAACAGAGCAGGAGGTGTCAGTATTCAGAGCTCGTAGGGAACAGAGCAGGGAGGTGTCCAGTATGATCAGAGCTCGTAGGGAACAGAGCAGGGAGGTGTCCAGTAATGATCAGAGCTCATAGGACAGAGCAGGGAGGTGTCCAGTATGATCAGAGCTTCGTAGGAGAACGATAGAGATCCAATAAAGAGCAGGAGAGGTGTCCAGTATGAGACTACAGACCTAGACAGAGATTAGACCATGCGCGTAGTTCCGATATCAGGTGCTCACTCAGAGGTGCAAGCTCCAGGCTGCAGTACTATCGGTCATAGAGAAGCAAGCGAGGTGTCCAGTAGATCGTCTAGTGGAGCGAGTGCAGTATGATCAGAGCTCATAGGGGAACAGAGCAGAGGTGTCCAGTATGATCAGAGCTCATAGGGAACAGAGCAGGGAGGTGTCCAGTATGATCAGAGCTCATAGGGAACAGAGCAGGGAGGTGTCCAGTATGATATCAGAGAGCTCATAGGAACAGAGCAGGGAGGTGTCCAGTATGATCAGAGCTCATAGGGAACAGAGCAGGGAGGTGTCCAGTATATCAGAGCTCATAGGAACAGAGCAGCGGAGGTGTCCAGTATGATCAGAGCTCATAGGGAAACAGAGAGGGAGGTGTCCATATGATCAGAGCTCATAGGAACAGACAGGGAGGTCCATATGATCAGAGCTCATAGGGAACAGAGCAGGGAGTGTCCAGTATGATCAGAGCTCATAGGAACAGAGCAGGAGGTGTCAGTATGATCAGAGCTCATAGGAACAGAGCAGCGAGTGTCCAGTATGATCAGAGCTCATAGGGAAACAGAGCAGCGGAGGTGTCCAGTATGATCAAGCTCATAGGGAACAGAGCAGGAGGTGTCCCAGTATGATCAGAGCTATAGGGAACAGAGCAGGGAGTGCCAGTATGATCAGAGCTCATAGGGAACAGAGCAGGGAGTGTCCAGTATGTATCAGAGCTCATAGAACATAGCAGCGGAGGGTCCAGTATGATCAAGAGCTCAAGGAACAGACAGAGGCAGTAGATCAAGCTCATAGGAAAAGCATGGAGGTGTCCAGTTGATCAGAGCTCATAGGAACAGAGCAGGGAGGTGTCCAGTATTGATCAGAGCTCATAGGGAACAGAGCAGGGAGGTGTCATGATCAGAGTCATAGGGAACAGAGCAGGAGGTGTCCAGTCTGATCAGAGTCTCTAGGGAACAGGCAGGGAGGTGTCCAGTATGATCAGAGCTCATAGAACAGAAGCGGGAGTGTCCAGTATTGATCAATCTCATAAGGAAACAGAGAGGGAGCGTGTCCAGATAAATATCAGAGCTCATAGCGACAGAGGTGAGCCAGGTATTGATCAGAGCTCATAGGAACAGATCAGCGAGGTGTCCAGTATGATCAGAGCTCATAGGAACATATCAGGGAGGTGTCCAGTATGCATCAGCAGCTCATAGAACAGAGCAGCGAGGTTCCAGTATGATCAGAGCTCATAGGGAACAGATCAGGGAGGTGTCCAGTACATGGCTGTCAACGTACTGTACTATCTTACGTCAAAACAATTAGTACATATCATGTACAGTGTACTGCTGTCAACGTACTGCACTATGTACTAATTGTTTTGATGGAAGATAGTACAGTACGTTGACAGCAGTGTACTTTACATGCTGCCTTACGTCATAACAATTAGTACATAGTATTTACAGTATGCTGCGATCACGTCTGTTGCAATGTACATGTAGAGATAGTTTAGATAAATACATTTAAAAAATACAACTTTTGACTTAACTGTGAAGCCTTCTTATTTGAGGAAAATGCAATACAAATCTGTTTTAGTTTAGTAGCAACCATTTTACAAAACAATAATTGAAAACATTTTGATAATATTGTATCAAACACTACTATATTCAAACCCTAAATATAAAACAAACAGAGCTGTTTGATCAGGATCATCAGGGACCTAATGATTTGGAGCTGTTTGATATTATTTATTTGACCTTTTTCTAACTCGGCAAGTCAGTTAAGAACACATTCTTATTTTCAATGACGGCCTATCAGGGAACAGTGGGTTAACTGCCTTGTTCAGGGACAGAAGGACAGATTTTTACCTTTTCAGCTCGGGGATTCGATCCAACAACCTTTCGGTTACTGGTCCAACGCGTTAACCACTAGGCTACCTGCTGATACAACACCAGGATCATCTGGGTCCGAATGATTTGGGTCCTAAAGGCACAACAGCTCTGTACATCCAAAGTCTCCCCCCCTCCCCGGTCCTCCCTCCACTCTCCCTCCCTAGAAAAACGGGCCTGTAGCATGGCAGGCTCCCTCCACAGCCCTCTCCCTCCATCCCTCCTTCCCTTCCCCCAGAAGAGCTGGGACAGGATCTCCCTCATTCCTTCCCCCAGAGGAGCTGTGACAGGATCACCCTCCATCCCTCCTTCCCTTCCCCCAGAGGAGCTGTGCCAGGATCACCCTCCATCCCTCCTTCCCTTCCCCCAGAGGAGCTGGGACAGGATCACCCTCCATCCCTCCATCCCTTCCCCCAGAGGAGCTGTGACAGGATCACCCTCCATCCCTCCTTCCCTTCCCCCAGAGGAGCTGGGACAGGATCACCCTCCATCCCTCCTTCCCTTCCCCCAGAGGAGCTGTGACAGGATCAGAGTCGAGGGGCATCCAGGGACCCCTATGTAGCCTCAAGTGATGACTCATCTCCAAGGTGTTATTAGCCATGTAATCTGTCCTGATAGCTGCTGCTTGAGGACATCCTCGCAAAGGACACAGACAGAGAGTAAGAATGTATACCTGTAGGGTATGGTTACCAGAATATTAATCACCATCAGCAGCGTCCAAACCTCCTCATTCTGACTGTTCTTTAAAGGCAAGAGGAAGCGGGGGAGGCAAGGAGGAGAGAGGAGGAAGCAGGGAGCGAGAGAGGGGTGGCAGGCAGAAGAGAGGGGGAGGCAAGGCAGGAGAGAGGGGAGGCAGGCACGGAGAGAGGGGGAGGCAGGGGAAGAGGGGGAGGCAGGGAAGAGAGAGGAGGGGGAGGCAGAAGGAGAGAGGGGAAGGCAGGGAAGAGGAGCGGGGGAGGGGAGGCAGGAAGGAGGAGTGGCGAGGGGATCTCATTCTCAGTCACTTTGACTTAACATGATCAGAAACAGAGCCTTAATGTTCACAGAGACTGCATCTGCTTTCATATAATTAACACGTCTGGTTCTCAACATATTTGCTATATGCTCAGGGTTGGGAATGAACAAAAATCAATGCTGACGTTACAGAAAATTGATAAGGTTCATTCGTTAGGGTTCATATTCTCTAAATTGTGAATGCCTGAAGAAACAGGGCCCAAAATGTTGAGCTAAATGCAAAATGACCAATTGCAGGATGTGAGGAGGAGTGTCGAGGAGAGGGGGAAGGAGGAGTGGAGAATTGGGAGGAGACCTGGAGAGTCCGTTTTGTTACCAAATCACTTATTACCACCACCACTGCGACCTTGTATGCTCTATCGGCTGGCCACTCGCTATATATTCGTCCCAGACCTACTGGCTCCAGGGTCATTATAAGTCTAATTGCTAGTAAAAACCCGCCTTATCTCAGCTCACGGGGTCACATAACACCCACCCGTAGCACAACGTTCCAGCAGGTATATTCTCATGGTCATCCAAAGCCAAACCTCATTGGCCTCCTTCCTTCCAGTTCTCTGCGCCATGTTGACTGGAAACGAATTGCAAAATCGCTGAGGAGTTGGAGACTTTTATTTCCCTCACCACAATTTAAACATCAACTATGGGCTGAGCAACTAACCGATCGTGCAGCTGTACAACAGTCCATCTGGTAAATAAGCCCTCCCAATCTACCCTACCTCATCCCATCTGTGTTTATTTATTTACTTCTCTTTTTGCCACACTCAGTACTCCTACTTGCACATTATCATCTGCTCATTTATCACTTCCAGTGTTAAATCTGCTAAATACTGTTTACCTCTAATTCACTGTTTTTCCATTACCCCGGCAGAAGTAGTGCACTAATTAGGGAATAGGGTACCGTGTACGGAATAGGCTACCATGTAGGGAATACGGGAATACTAATAGGGAATAGGGTACCATGTAGGAAATAGGGTTTAGGGAAATGGCCATGTAGGAATCAGGGTACCGAGAGGACCATGTAGGGAAGTAGGGTACCATGTAGGAATTAAGGGTACCAATGTAGGGAATAGGGACGTGTAGGGAATGGGCTACCATGTAGGGAATAGGGTACCGTGCTAGGGATAGGGTACCATGGTAGAATGGGTACATTAGGGAATAGGTGTACCATGTAGGGATAGGGTTACCAGTGGATAGGCCTGAGAATAGGTACCATGTAGGAATAGGTTACCATGTAGATAGCGTACAGTGGAATAGGGTACCATGTAGGAATAGGGTACCGTGGATAGGTCATGTAGGAATAGGCGTTAGACATAGGTAATGTGGATAGGTGCCATGTTAGGAATAGGTACATAGGCAATAGGCGTAACCAATTAGGGAATAGCGGTACCAATATAGGAATGGGTGCATGTAAGGAATCGGGTACCAGTAGGAATAGGGTACCATGTAGGGAATAGGGTACCGATATAGGGAATAGGGTGCCATGTAGGGATTAGGGTACCATGTAGGAAATAGGTACCATATAGGGAATAGGGTGCCATGTAGGAATAGGGTACCATGTAGGGAAATAGACGTGACATTAGGCGATAGCCATGTAGGGAATAGGGTGCCATGGTAGGGAATAGGGTACCGTGTAGGGAAATAGCGGTACCATGTTAGGGAATAGGGTGCCATGTAGGGAATGTGGTACCATGTAGGAAATAGGGTACCATTGTAGGGAAATGGGTACCATGTAGGGAAATAGGGTGCCTTTGGATACATCCTCTGTCGTTTATTTCTTCATGTAACACTGTTTAAGTGTTCAATAAGCACCTTCTTGATTGCCAATCAGCCTTCTCAGCTGTGTTTTCGTCCCGATTGCTTCTACTCTCTCTTTTCAGTGCCCGTTGGCTATCCAATGTCACATGCGATATCCAGCCATGCACAGAGGTGAAAAAAGAGCAGCTCTAACTTTG
>NW_019947924.1:8141-16980 GCF_002910315.2 Salvelinus sp. IW2-2015
GAGAGGGGGAGGCAGGGGGGAGAGAGGGGGAGGCAGGGAAGAGAGAGGGAGGGGGAGGCAGGAAGGAGAGAGGGGAAGGCAGGGAAGAGAGAGGGGGAGGGGAGGCAGGAAGGAGAGAGTGGCGAGGGATCTCATTCTCAGTCACTTTGCTTAACATGATCAGAAAACAGAGCCTTAATGTGTTCACAGAGACTGCATCTGCTTCATATAATTAACACGTCATGGTCTCAACATATTTGCTATATGACTCAGGGTTGGGAATGAACAAGAAATCAATGTGACGTTACAGAAACTTGATGGTTCATTCGTTAGGGTTCATATTCTCTAAATGTGATGCCTGAAGAAACAGGGCCCAAAATGTTGATGCTAAATCAAAATGACCAATGTGAGGATGTGAGGAGGATGTGAGGAGAGGGGGAAAGGAGGAGTGGAGAATTGGAGGAGACCTGGAGAGATCCGTTTTGTTACCAAATCACCTTATACCACCCACCACTGCGACCTGTATGCTCTAGTCGGCTGGCCCTCGCTATATATTCGTCGCCAGACCTACTGGCTCCAGGTCATCTATAAGTCTATGCTAGGTAAAACCCCGCCTTATCTCAGCTCACTGGTCACGATAACACCCACCCGTAGCACACGTTCCAGCAGGTATATCTCACTGGTCATCCCCAAAGCCAACACCTCATTTGGCCTCCTTTCCTTCCAGTTCTCTGCTGCCAGTGACTGGAACGAATTGCAAAAATCGCTGAAGTTGGAGACTTTTATTTCCCTCACCAACTTTAAACATCAACTATCTGAGCAGCTAACCGATCGCTGCAGCTGTACACAGTCCATCTGTAAATAGCCCTCCCAATCTACCTACCTCATCCCCATACTGTTTTTATTTTATTTACTTCTCTGTTCTTTTGCACACCAGTATCTCTACTTGCACATTATCATCTGCTCATTTATCACTCCAGTGTTAATCTGCTAAATACTGTTTAACCCTCTAAGTCACTGTTTTCCATTACCCCGCAGAAGTAGTGCACTATATAGGGAATAGGGTACCGTGTACGGAATAGGGTACCATGTAGGGAATAGGGTACTATATAGGGAATAGGGTACCATGTAGGAAATAGGGTACCATGTAGGGAATAGGGTGCCATGTAGGGAATAGGGTACCATGTAGGGAATAGGGTACCATGTAGGGAATAGGGTACCGTGTAGGGAATAGGGTACCATGTAGGGAATAGGGTACCATACAACACTTCCTCTTTCCGTGACTGTATTCATGATACAAACACTTGCTCTTATCCGTGACTGTATTCCTTCAATACAACACTTCCTTCTTACCTGTGACTGTATTTCATTGATACAGCACTGTCCTCTAACCTGAACTTGTATTCATGATCAGCATTTCGCTCGTTACCCGTGACTGCTATTCCAGGATACAGCACTCCTCTGTCCGTGAGACTGTATTCATGTATACAAGCACTGCCTCTTACCCTGTGACTGTATTCATCTACGATCGAGCTCACTTCGCTCTTTCGCCGTGACTGTATTCATGATACAACACTTCTCTTACACCGTGACTGTAATTCTCAATACAACACTTCCTCTTACCCGTGACTGTAATTTCATGATACAACAACTTCCTCTTACCCGTGACTGTATTCCTCAATACAACCTTCCTCTTATCCGTGGACTGTATTCTCAAATACACACTTCCTCTTACCCCGTGACTGTATTCATGATAGAACAACTTCCCTCTTACCCGTACTGTATTTCATGATAGACACTTCCTCTTATCCGTGACCTGTATTCATGATACAACCACTCCCTCTTACCGCGTGACTTGTTTCTCATACAACACTTCCTCTTATCCGTGATCTGTAATTCAGATAACAACCACTCCTCTTACGCCGTGTACTGTATTCTCAAATACAAACACTTCCTCTTTACCCGTGAAATGTATTCATGATACAGCATTGCCTCGTGTGCCTTATTGCTTAGTTACATATTACTTCTGAAATATGACGCTCTTGTATCCATGCAATGGGGCTATGTCCTTCCCTCTCCCCTCAGCGCCAGTTCTTTTATAATTTTTTGAGTTTTTCCAGCTGCCACCTCATCACTTCACCGGGGTACATGATCGCTGGGCACAGCAGCCCCAGTCACAGTGATTTTCACACCTTGATTATCCCGGTGTTTTCTAGTCCTCATTGAGAAGAAGATGGGAACTCACGCAATGCTGCATCCAAATGTGACCTATCCCCTATGGGCCTGGTCAAAAGTAGTGCACTATGTAGGGAATAGGGTGCCATTTGGGACGTAGAGTAGGACAATGGTAATTGATCAGAGGGCTTCTGATCTCCCACCAACGGGAGGATTCAGGCCACACAGGGTATTTCATTATAGCAGCAGGCTACAGGCCGCCACTGTGTGTGTGTGTTGTGTGTGTGTGTGTGTGTGTGTTGTGTGTGTGTGTGTGTGTGTGTTGTGTGTGTGGTGTGTGTGTGTGTGTGTGTGTGTTGTGTGTGTGTGGTTGTGTGTGTGTGTATGTGTTTGGCAAATAACGGTCCTCAGACTCCAAACTGACCAAAAGGTGTACAATGGTAAAAATATCCTGCAGGCGCGAATGATTGTTTGTGCGTCTTCTTCCTCAGCAAGGAAAATTTAAAACGCTGAATCCTCCCAAATTAGCATTCTAATGCAACACGTGTTATTATAGGGTGTCTTGTATTGCATAGTAACCTAAGGGATTGTGTGTGTGTGTGTGTGTGTGTGTGTTGTGTGTGTGTGTGTGTGTGTGTGTGTGTGTGTGTGTGGTGTGTGTGGTGTGTTGTGTGTGTGGTGTGTGTGTGTGTGTGCTGTGTGTGTGTGTGTGTGTGGTGTGTGTGTCGTGTGTGATTGTCATAATGGAAACACCTGGTATCTGATATTATTCAGTAATTCACGTTATGTTTTTTATAAAGTCCAAACTAGGTCTTTCATCTGAGATAATTACTTCTCTGTCAGGTCATCCAAAACTTTTTTTATATTTTACTTTTAATATATCCTAATTATAGAATAATTTATATTATTGGCTATTTACAACATAAACTGTAAAATCTGGGGGTTGATAAAACTGCTATGAAGCTAGACTGTCAATGAAGGGAGTATTTGGCTATCAGCTGCTAGACTGTAAATGGGAGGTGATTGGTATGAGCTAGACTGTAAATGGGAGGTGAATTGGCTATGAGCTAGACTAGGTAAAACTGGGAGGTGATTGGCTATGAGCTAGACTGTAACTGGAGTTGATTGCTATGAGCCTAGACTGTAAACTGGGGAGTGATTGGGCTATGAACTAGACCTGTAAACATGGGAGTTGATTGCTATGGAGCTAGATTGTAAACTGGGGAGTGGATTGCTATGAGCTAGACTGTAAACTGGGGAGTGATTGGCTTATGAACTAAGAACTGTAACTGGAGTTGATTGGCTATGAGCTAGATTGTAAACTTGGGAGTGGATTGGCTATGAAGCTAGACTGTAAAACTGGGGAGTGATTTGGCTATGAACTAGACTGTTAAACTGGGAGTTTGATTGGCTTTATGAGCTAGATTGTAAACTGGGGGAGTGATTGGCTATGAGCTAGACTTGTAAAACTGGGGAGTGATTCGCTATGAGCTAGCTGTAAAACTGGGAGTATTCGGCTATGAGCTTAGACTGTAACTGGGAGTGGAATTGGTATGAACTAGACTGTAAACTGGGAGTTGATTGGCTATTGAGCTAGATTGTAACTGGGGAGTGATTGGCTATGAGCTAGACTGTAAACTGGGGAGTGATTCGCTATGAGCTAGACTGTAAACTGGGGAGTATTCGGCTATGAGCTAGACTGTAAACTGGGGGAGTGATTGGCTATGAGCAAGACTGTAAACGGGGAGTGTTGGCTATGAGCTAGACTGTAAACTGGGATATTCGGCTATGAGCTAGACTGTAAACTGGGAGGTGGATTAAGGTATGAAACAGACTGTAAAACTGGGGAGTGATGGCTTATGAGCAGACTGTAAACGGGGGAGTGATTGGCTATGAGCTAGACCTGTAAACGGGGGAGTGATTGGCTATGAGCTAGACTGTAAACGGGGGCGTATTCGGCTAATGATCTAGACAGTAAACTGGGGAAGTGATTGGCTATGAGCTAGACTGTAAACGGGGGAGTGATTGGCCTATGAGCTAGACTGTAAACTGGGGAAGTATTCGGCCTATGAGCTAGAACTGTAATAACTGGGGAGTGATGGCTAGAGCTTGGACTGTAAACTGGGGTATTTGGCTATGTGCTAAGACTGTAAACTGGGGAGTGGATCTGGCTATGACTAGACAGTAAACTGCGGAGTGGATTGCTATGAGCTAGACTGTAAACGGGGGAGTATTTGGCTATGAGCTAGACTGTAAACTTGGGGAGTGATTGCTATGAGCAAGCTAGACAGTAAACTGGGAGTATTCGCTTAATAAGCTAGACTGTAAACTGGGAGTATTTGGCTAATGAGCTAGACTGTAAACGGGGGAGTGATTGGCTATGAGCAAAGCTAACAGTAAACTGGGGAGTATTCGTTAATGAGCCTAGACTGTAAACTGGGGAGTATTTGGGTATGAGCTGATCTGTAAACGGGGGAGGTTAATTGGTTGAGCTAGACTGTAAACGGGGGAGTATTTGGCTATGAGCTAGACTGTAAACGGGGGAGTAATTGGCTATGAGCTAACTGTAAACTTGGGGAGTGATTGGCTATAAGCTAGACTGTAAACTGGGGAGTATTTGGCTATGTAGCTTAGACTGTAAACGGGGGAGTAATTGGCTATGAGCTAAGACTGTAAACTGGGGAGGTGATTAGCTATGAACTAAGACTGTAAACGGGGGAGTATCGGCTATGAGCTAGAATGGTAAACGGGGGATAATTGGCTATGGCTAGACTATAAACGGGGGAGTGATTAGCTATGAGCTAGACTGTAAAACGGGGGGATAATTCGGCTATGAGCTAGACTGTAAACTGGGAAGTATTTGACTATTGAGCTAGACTAAGGGGAGTAATTGGCTATGAGCTAGACAGTAAAAAACTGAGGAGTATTTGGCTATGAACTTAGACTGTAAACGGGGGAGTTATCGGCTATGAGCTAGACTGTTAAACTGGGGAGTATTTGACTATGAGCTAGATATAGAACGGGGGCAGTAAATTGCTATGAGCTAGACAGTAAACTGAGGAAGTATTTGGGCTATGGAACTAGACTGTAAACGGGGAGTAATTGGCTATGAACTAGACAGTAAACTGGGGAGTATTCGGCTATGAGCTAGACTGTAAACTGGGGAGTATTTGGGCTATGAGCAAAGATTGTAAACTGGGAGTGGATTGGTTATGACTAGACTGTAAACTGGGGAGTGAATTGGCTATGAGCTAGAAACTGTAAACGGGAGTGGATTGCCTATGAGCTAGATGTAAACAGGGTGGGAGTGATTGGCTATGAAGCTTAGACTGTAAAACGGGGGAGTATTCGGCTATGATCTAGACTGTAAATGGGAGTGATTGGCTATGAGCTAGACTGTAAACGGGAGTGAATTGGCTATGAAGCTAGACTGTAACTGGGGAGATATCGGCTATGAGCTAGACTGTAAACTGGGGAGTGATTGGCTATGAGCTAGACTGTAAACTGGGGAGTATTTGGCTATGAAGCTTAGGACTGTAACTGGGGAGTATATCGGCTATGAGCTAGAAATGTAAACTGGGGAGTGATTGGCTATGAGCTAGACTGTAAAACGGGGAGTATTTGGGCTATGAGCTAACTGTAAACTGGGGAGTGATTTGGCTATGAGCAGGGCGGGCGGGTCTGGTTGGGGAGCTAAGACAGTAAAACTGGGGAGTATTCGGCTATGAGCTAGTACTGTAAACTGGGGAGTATTTGGCTATGAAGCTAGACTGATATACGGGGAAAGTATTTGGCTTATGAGCTAGACTGTAAACGGGGGAGTATTTGCTATGAGCTAGACTGTAAACTGGGGAGGTATTTGGCTATGAGCTAGACAGGGGGGGGGGGGGGGGGGGGGGTAATAGGGGGGGGGGGGGGGGGGGGGGGGGGGGGGGGTAGGGGGGGGGGGGGGGGGGGGGGGGGGGGGGGGGGGTGGGGGGGGGGGGGGGGGGGGGGGGGGGGGGGGGGGGGGGGGGGGGGGGGGGGGGGGGGGGGGGGGGGGGGGGGGGGGGGGGGGGGGGAAACTGGGGAGTATTTAGCTATGAGCTAGACTGTAAAACTGGGGAGTTTTGGCTATGCGCTAGAACTTGGTAAACTGGGGAGTAATTCGGCTATGACTAGAATGGTATACTGGGGAGTGATTTGGCTATGAGCTAGACTGTAAACGGGGGAGTATTTGGCTTATGAGCTAGACCTGTAAACTGGGGAGTGATTGGCTATGAGCCAAGCTAGAGCAGTAAACTGGGGAGTATTCGCTATGAGCTAGACTGTAAGACTGGGGAGTATTTGGCTATGCGCAGACTGTAAACGGGGAATAATTGGCTATGAGCAGACTTGTAAACGGGGGAGTTTTGGCTATGAGCTAAGACTGTAAAACTGGGGGAGTATTTTGGCTATGAGCTAGACTGTAAACTGGGGAGTTTTAGCTATGAGCTAGACTGTAACTGGGGAGATTTGGCTATGCGCTAGACTGTAAACATGGGGAGTATTCGGCTATGGAAGCTAGAATGTACATGGGGAGTGATTGGCTATGAGCCCTAGACTTGTAACGGGGGAGTATTTGGCTATGAGCTTTAGACTGTAAACTGGGAGTGATGGCTATGTAAGCAAGCTAGACAGTAAACTGGGGAGTATTCGGCTATGAGCTAGACTGTAAACTGGGGAGTATTGGCTTATAAGCTAGAATGTAAACGGGGAAGTAATTGGCTTATGGAGCCTAGACTGTAACGGGGGGTATTTGGCTAATGAGCTAGACCTGTAAACTGGGGAGTTTTGGCTATGAGCTAGACCTGTAAACTGGGGAGTATTTAGCTATGAGCTAGACTGTTAACTGGGGAGTATTTGGCTATGCGCTAGACTGTAAAACTGGGGAGTATTCGGCTTATGAGTAGATGTAAACTGGGGGAGTGATTGGCTATGGAGCTAGACTTGTAAACGGGGGGGAAGTATTTGGCTATAGCTAGACTGTAAACCTGGGGAGTGAATTGAGCTATGAGCAAAGCGGTAGACAGTAAACTGGGGAGTATTCGCTATGAGCTGCTGTAAACGGGGAGTATTTGCTATGGCTAGACCTGTAAACCGGGGAAGTAATTGCTATGAGCTAGACTGTAAACGGGGAGTTATTTGGCTATGAGCTAGACTTGTAAACTGGGAGTATTTGGCTATGAGCTTAGACTGTAACCCGGGGAGTGATTGGCTATAAGCTAGACTGTAACTGAGGAGTATTTGGCTATGATGCTAGACTGTAAACGGGGGAGTAATTGGCTATGAAAGCTAGAACTGTAAACGGGGAGTGATTAGCTATGAGCTAGAACTGTAAACGGGGGAGTATTTGCTATGAGCTAGCTGTAAAAGGGGGAGTACTTGCTATGAGCCTAGACTATAAACGGGGGAGTGATTAGCCTATGAGCTAAGACTGTAAACGGGGGAGTATTCGGCTTTAATTGAGCTTGACTGTAACTGGGGAAGTATTTGACTAGTGAGCTAGACTGTAAAAGGGGAGTATTGGCTATGAGCTAGACAGTAAACTGGGGAGTATTTGGGCTATGAGCTAACTGTAAACGGGGGAAGTATTGGCTATGAGCTAGACTGTAAAACGGGGGAGTATTTGGCTTATGAGCTAGACTGTAAACGGGAGTATTCGGCTATGAGTAGACTGTAACTGGGGAGTATTTGGCTATGAGGCAGCTTAGACTGTAAACTGGGGAGTGAATCGCTTATGAGCTAGACTGTAAACTGGGGAGTGATTAGGCTATGAGCTAGACTGTAAACTGGGGAGTATTTGTACTTGAGCTAAGACTGTAACGGGAGTTTGGCTATTGGCTAGACAGTAAACTGAGAGTATTTGGCTATGAACTAGACTGTAAACGGGGAGTGATTCGCTATGACAAGCTAGACAGTAAACTGGGAGTATTCGGCTAATGAGCTAGAGTAACTGGGGAGTATTTGGCTATGAAGCAAAGATTGTAACTGGGGAGTGATGGTTATGAGCTAGACCTGTAAAACTGGGGAGTGATTGGCTATGAGCTAGAGCGTAACGGGGCGAGTGGATTGCTATGAAGCTAGACTGTAAACGGGGGTCAGTGATTGGCTAATGAGCTAGACCTGTAACGGGGGTAGTATTCGGCTATGATCTAGACTGTAAACTGGGGAGTTGATTGGCTATGAGCTAGACTGTAAACAGGGGAGTGATTGGCTATGAGCTAGACTGTAAACTGGGGAGTATTCGGGTTTTTTTTTTTTTTTTATTTTTTTTTTTTTTTTTTTTTTTTTTTTTTTTTTTTTAAATGAGCTAGACTGTAAACTGGGGAGTGAATGGCTATGAGCCTAGACTGTAAACTGGGAAAGTATTTAGCTATGAGCTAGACTGTATAACTGGGAGTATTGGCTATGAGCTGACTGTAAACTGGGAGTATTTAGCTATGAGCTAGACTGTAACTGGGAGTATTTGGAATATGAGCTAGACTGTAACTGGGAGTAATTGCTAGAGCTAGACTGTACACTGGGGAGTATTCGGCTATGAAGCTAAGAATGTAAACGGGGGAGTGGATTTAGCTATGAGCTAGACTGTAAACGGGGGAGTATTTGGCTATGAGCTAGACTGTAAACGGGGGAGTAATTGGCTATGAGCCTAGACTATAACGGG
>NW_019947924.1:17005-18968 GCF_002910315.2 Salvelinus sp. IW2-2015
CAAAGTTAGAGCTGCTCTTTTCTTCACCTCTGTGCATGGCTGGATATCGCATGTGACATTGGATAGCCACGGCCTGATAAAGAGAGAGAGATACAATACGGGACGAAAACACAGCTTGAGAAGGCTGATTGGCAATCAACGGTGCTTGATTGAACCTTAACAGTGTTAGCATGAAGAAATAAACGACAGAGGATGTATGCCAAAGGCACCCTATTTCCCTACATGGTACCCTATTCCCTACATGGTACCCTATTTCCTACATGGTACCCTATTCCCTACATGCACCCTATTCCCTACATGGTACCCTATTCCCTACACGTACCCTATTCCCTACATGCACCCTATTCCTACATGGTACCCTATTCCCACATGTTACCCTTTCCCTACATGGTACCCTATTCCTACATGGCACCCTATTCCCTACTATGGTACCTATTTCCTACATGGTACCCTATTCCCTACATGGACCCTATTCCCTATAGGTACCCTATTCCCTAACTGGTACCCTATTCCCTACTGGTACCATTCCCTACATGCACCCTATTCCCTAATGGTACCCTATTCCCTACATTGGTTACCCTATTCCCTACATGGTACCCTATTCCCTACATGGCACCCTTATCCCATTACATGTACCCTATTCCCTACAGTACCCTATTCCTACACGGTACCCTATTCCCCTTATGGTACCTATTCCCTACATGGTACCCTATTTCCTACATGACCTATTTCCCTACATGTAACCCTATGCCCTACATGGTACACACTATTCCCTATATAGTACCCATTCCCTACCATGGTACCCTATCCCTACAACATCATGAATACAGTCACAGGTAAGAGGCAGTGCTGTATCATGAATACAGTCCCAGGTAAGAGGCAGTGCTGTATCATGAATACAGTCACAGGTAAGAGACAGTGTTGTATCATGAATACACCTTTCATACTATACATGGTACAGAGATTGAAATTCAAAAGTGAAACATTGTTTCCTAGATCAGACAGGCAGACAGAGGCTTATATTAACCCTGCTGTACCAAACTAAATAATAAACTGGAAGCAAGGGGAAATAATGAGATAAACACAAGAGATGAATCAGACAGAAACATGATATTCTAGTAGAGATAAACACAAGAGATGAATCAGACAGCAACATGATATTCTAGTAGAGATAAACACAAGAGATGAATCAGACAGCAACATGATATTCTAGTAGAGATAAATACAAGAGATGAATCAGACAGCAACATGATATTCTAGTAGAGATAAATACAAGAGATGATTCAGACAGCAACATGATATTCTAGARGAGATAAATACAAGAGATGATTCAGACAGCAACATGATATTTTAGAGGCTATAAATACAAGAGATGATTCAGACAGCAACATGATATTCTAGTAGAGATAAATACAAGAGATGATTCAGACAGCAACATGATATTCTAGTAGATAAATACAAGAGATGATTCAGACAGCAACATGCTATTCTAGTAGAGATAAATACAAGAGATGATTCAGACAGCAACATGATATTCTAGTAGATAAATACAAGAGATGATTCAGACAGCAACATGATATTCTAGTAGAGATAAACACAAGAGATGATTCAGACAGCAACATGATATTCTAGTAGAGATAAATACAAGAGATGATTCAGACAGCAACATCAACATGATATTCTTTTGAAGGCGCAGTGATCATTTTCAGATGCAACTGTTAGCAGGAAAAGGTGTGTCTGTGACGGCCAATACAGTACGGCTTAGACCGTTGCTCGTCCAATTAGCATCCAGGATCCAAATAGGAAAGAGTGCGCGATTTGGAACATAACACTTCAGCAGGGTTCACAATACCTTGTTAGTATTTGACTGTCAGTCCATAGGACAGGGAGGGCGACACCTAATTATCTGACTGTCAGTCCATAGGACAGGGTTATTGCCATACCTTATTATCTGACTGTCAGT
>NW_019947925.1:0-10595 GCF_002910315.2 Salvelinus sp. IW2-2015
GAGCGAGGAGCGCGAGAGACGAGAGGAGGGGAGGAGAGGAAGTAGGGGAGCGAGAGAGAGGGAGGGAGAGAGAGAAAGAGCGGAGAGGGGAGCGAGAGAGAGGGAGCGAGAGGAGAGAGAGAGAGAAGGCAAGTGGTTAGGACAGACACACCCAGTTGGAGAGTCGACAACCAGATGCATCACTGAGTCAGCTCCAAAACCTATCCCAGGTTCAGGGGTTTAGAGGTTTCAAGGTAGGGATGCAAACCATTAACGTCAGCAGCTGAACATATATTTGACGGTCATGCTTTTCGCCTAGCAGTCATTTGCATAATTTAGTGGAATTCATTTGGTGCGTGTGATATTTTTGATAGTAGTCATCTGTATCTTATTAAACACAAACACAAAGAGAGTGGTAGGAACGAAAAGATGATGTCACCCGTCAGACAGCGTTAATCATATTGATTAAATAAGAGGGGAGCCTCCCAGCCTTACATATTGGATTAAAACAGAGAGGAGCCATCCCAGCTTCATATTGATTACCAACAGGAGGACCTCCCAGCCTTCATATTGATTAACAACAGAGGAGGAGTCCTCCCAGCTTCATATTTGTGATTAACAAGAGGAGGAGCCTCCAGCTTCATATTGAATTAACAAGAGGGGAGCTCCCAGCTTCATATTGATTAACAAGAGGAGAGCTCCAGCTCTATGATTAAAGAAGCCTCCCAGCTTCAGTATTTGATTAACCAAGGAGCCTTCGATGGATCAAGCCCCGTCCCAGCTTTCATATTGATTTACAAGAGGAGGATCCTCCCAGCTTCATATATGATTAACAAGAGCGGAGCCTCCCAGCTTTCATATTGATTAACAAGAGAGAGCCTCCAGCTTCTAATATTGATTACACAAGAGGAGGATCCTCCCAGCTTCATATTGATAACAAGAGTGAGGATCCTCCCAGCTTCATTTGAATTAACAAGAGGAGGAGCCTCCCAGCTTCAGTATGATTAACAAAAGGAGGAGCCTCCCAGCTTCTATATTGATTAACAAGTGACGGAGCCTCCCAGCATTCGATATTGATTAACAAGAGGTGCCTCCCAGCTTATAATTGAATTTAACAAGGGAGGAGCCTCCAGCTTTCATATTGATTAACAGAGGAGACTCCCAGCTTTCATATTGATTAACAAAGGAGGAGCCTCCCAGCTTCATATTGATTAACAAGAGGAGGAGCCTCCAGCTTCATATTGATTAACAAGAGGAGGATGCCCTCCCAGCTTTCATATTGATTAACAAGAGGAGGAGCCTCCCAGCTTCATATTGATTAAACAAGAGGAGCCTCCAGCTCATATTGATTAAAAGAGAGGAGCCTCCAGCTTCATATTGATAAACAAGAGGAGCCTCCAGCTTCATATTGATTACAAGAGGAGGAGCCTCCCCAGCTCATAATTGATTAACAGAGAGGAGCCTCCAGCTTCATATTGATTAACAGAGAGAAGCCTCCCAGCTTCATATTGATTAACAATGAGGAGGAGTCCGCCCAAGCTATCATATTGATTGAGACGGTACCGTCAAGTCGTATGTATAAAGAGAGGGCCTCCCAGCTTTCAATATTGATTAACAAACAAGAGGAGCCTCCCAATGCTTTCAGTATTGATTAACAAGAGAGAGATCCTCCAGCATCATATTGATTAACAAAGAGGAGGATGCCTCCCAGCTTCATATTGATTAACAAGAGGAAGGAGCCCTCCCAGGCTATTCGTATTGATTAACAAGAGAGGATCCTCCCAGCTTCATATTGATTAACAAGAGGGGCCTCCCCAGCTTCATATTGTATTAAACAAGAGGAGGAGCCCCTCCAGCTTCATACTTGATTAACAAGAGTGAGGATCCTCCAGCATCTATATTGATTAACAATGAGAGGAGCCTCCCAGTCTTTCATAATTGATAACAAGAGGAGGAGCCTCCCAGCTTCAGTATTGGATATTAACAAGAGAGCCTCCCAGCTTCAATTGATTAATCAAGGAGGAGCCTCCCAGCTTCATATTGATTAACAAGAGAAGGAGCTCCAGCTTCATATGATTAACAAGAGGAGGAGCCTCACCATGCTTTCATATTGATATAACAAGAGGAGGAGCCTCCCCAGCTTCATATTGATTAACAAGAAGGAGGAATCCTCCCAGCTCATATTGATTAACAAAGAGAGGAGCCTCCCAGCTTTCATAATTGTATTAACCAACGAGGGGAGCCTCCCAGCCTTCATATTGAATTAAACAAAGAGCCTCCCAGCTTCATATGATAACAATGAGGAGGATCCTCCCAAGCTTCATATTGATTAACAAGAGAGGAGCCTTCCCAGCTTCATATTGAATTAACAAGAGGAGCCTCCCAGTTCATATTGATTAACAAGAGTAGGACCTCCCGAGCTTCAATTGATTAACAAGAGGAGGATCCTCCCGTTTTCTATTGATTAACAAAGGAGGAGCCTCCAAGCTTTCATATTGATTAACAAGAGGAGCCTCCCAGCTTCCATATTGATTAACAAGAGGAGGAGCCTCCAGCTTCATATTGATTAACAAAGGAGGAGCCTCCCAGCTTCATATGATGACAAGAGGAGGAGCCTCCAGCTTCATATTTGATTAACAAGAGGAGGAGCCTCCCAGCTTCATATTGAATTAACAAGAGGAGGGGAGCCTCCCAGCTTCATATTGCATTAACAGAGGAGGAAGCCTCCCAGCTTCATATTGATTAACAACGAGGAGGAGCCTCCCAGCTTCATATTGATTAACAAGGGGGAGCCTCCCAGCTTCATATTGATTAACAAGAGGAGGATCATCCCAGCTTTCATATTGATTAAACAAGAGGAGGAGCCTCCAGCCATATTGATTACAAGAGGAGGATCCTCCCAGCTTTCATATTTGATTAACAAGAGGAGGAAGCTCCCAGCTTCATATTGAATAACAGAAGGAGGGAAGCCTCCCATGCTTCATATTGATTAACAAGGGAGCCTCCCAGCTTCATATTGATTAACAAGAGGAGCCTCCCAGTTCATATTGATTAACAAGAGGAGGAGTCTTCCCAGCTTCATATTGATTTAACAAAGGAGGATCCTCCCAGCATCATATTGATTTAACAAGAGGAGGAGCCTCCCAGCTCATAAATTTGATTAACAAGGGAGGATCCTCCCAGCTTCATATTGATTAACAAGAGGAGGATCCTCCCAGCTTCATATTGATTAACAAGCAGGAGGGAGCCTCCCAGCTTCATATTGATTAACAAGAGGAGATTCCTTCCAGCTTCATATTGATTAACAAGAGAAGGAAGCCCTCCCCAAATTTCATATTGATTAACAAGGAGGAGGAGCCTCCCAGCTTCATATTTGATTAACAAGAGGGAGGAGCCTCCCAGCTTCATATTTGATTAACAAGAGGAGGAGCCTCCCAGCAGTTTCGTATGGATAACAAGAGGAGCCTCCCCAGCTTTCGTAGTTGCATTAACAAGAGAAGGATCCTCCAGCTTCATATGATTAACAAGAGGAGAGGAGCCTACCCAGCTTCATATTGAATTAACAAGAGGGAGGATCTCCCAGCTTCATATTGATTAACAAGAGAGGAGCCTCCCAAGTTCATATTGATTAACAAGAGGAGGAGCCTCCCAGCTTTCATTATTATAACAAGAGGAGGGAGCCCTTCCCAGCTTCATTTGGATTACACAAGGATCCTCCCAGCTTCATATGATTAACAAGAGAGGAGCCTTCCCAGCTTCATATTGATTAACAAGAGGAGGATCCTCCCAGCTTCATACTGATTAACAAGAGGAGGAGCCTCCCAGCTTCATGATATGATTAACAAGAGGAGGAGCCTCCCAGGCTTCATATTTATTAACAAGAGAGGATCTCCCAGCACTCATATTGATAACAAGAGGCGGATTCCTCCCAGCATCATATTGATTAACAGAGGAAGGAGCCTCCCAGCTTCAATTTGATTAACAAGAGGAGGACCCTCCCAGCTTCGATTGATTAACAAGGAGACGGATCCTCCCAGCTTCATATTGATTAACAAAGAGCGAGCCTCCAGCTTCATATTGATTAACAAGAGGGGAAGCCTCCAGCTTCATATTGATTAACAAGAGGAGGCAGCCTCCCGCTCGTATTGATTAACAAGAGATCCTCCCAGCTTCATATTGATTAAACAAGAGGGCCTCCCAGCTTCATATTTGATTACATAAGAGGAGGATCCTCCCGGCTTCATATAGCTATTGTTAAATTATGTTTAACAGGGTTCGTTACAGAGTGTATGTTCAATAATACTGCAGACCCTCCAGCTTCATATTGCTAGTATTTGTAAAGTGATGTTTAAACAAGGGTTTGTTACCCAGTAGTTGTATGTTCAATAATACTGCAGCCTCCCAGCTTCATATTGCTATTATTGTAAATGATGTTTAACCAGGTTTGTACAGTTAGTTGTATGTTCAATAAACTGCAGCCTCCCAGCTTCATATGGCTGTATTGTAATGATGTTAACAGGGTTCGTTACAGTAGTTGTAGTTCAATAATACTGCCAGCCTCCCAGGCTTCATATTGCTATATTGTAAATGATGTTTAAACAGGGTTTTGTTACAGTGTTGTAGTTCAATAATACTTGCAGCCTGCCCAGCCTTCATTATTGCTATATTGTAAATGATGTTTAACAGGGTTCGTCTAACAGTAGTTGTAATGTTTCAATAATTACTGCAGCCTCCCAGCTTCATATTTGCTATATTGTTAAATGACTGTTAAACAGGGTTCGTTACAGTAGTTGTATTGTTCAATAATACTGCAGCCTCCCCAGCTTTCATATTGCTATATTGTAAATGATGTTTACAGGGTTTGTTACAGTAGTTGTATGTTCAATAATACGGCAGCCTCCCAGCTTCATTATTGCTGTATTGTAATGAATGTTGAAACAGGGTTCGTTACAGGTAGTTGTATGTTCAATAATACTGCAGCCTCCCAAGCTTCATATTGCTATATTGTAAATGATGTCTTAAACAGGGTTTGTTACAGTAGTTGTATGTTCAATAATACTGCAGCCTCCCAGCTTCATGATTGCCTATATTGTAAAATGATGTTTAACAGGGTTTGTCTACAGAGGTGTTGTATGTTCAATAATACTGCAGCCTCCCAGCTTCATATGCTGAGTACATGATGTTTAACAGGGTTCGTTACAGTAGTTGTATGTTCAATAATACTGCCAGCCTCCCAGCTTTCATATTGCTATTATTGTAAATTTGATGTTTACAGGGTTTTTACAGTTAGTTGTAGGTTCAATAATACTGCAGCCCTCCCAGCTTCATATTGCTATATTGTAAATTGATGTTTAACAGGGTTTGTACAGTGTTGTATGTTCATAATACTTGCAGCCTCCCAGCTTCATTATTTGCTATATGTAAATTGATGTTAACAGGGTTCGTATACAGTAGTTGTATGTTCAATAATACTGCAGCCTCCCAGCTTCATATTGCCTATCATTGTAAATGATGTGTTAACAGGGTCTTGTTACAGTAGTTGTATGTTCAATAATTACTGCAGCCTCCCCAGCCTTCATATTTGCTATTATTGTAAATGATGTTTACAGGGGTTTGTTACAGTAGTTGTATGTTCAATAATACCTGCAAGCCTTCCCAGCTTCATATTGCTAATATTGTAAATGATGTTTAACGCCGTTGTTACAGTAGTTGGATGTTCAATAATACTGCAGCCTTCCCAGCTTTCAGTATTGCGAATATTGCTAAATGAGTTTACAGGGTTGTTACAGTAGTTGTATGTTCAATAAGTACTGCAAGCCTCCAGCCTTCATATTGCTATATTGTAAATGATGTTTAACAGGGTTTTGCTTACAGTAGTTGTATGTTCAATAATACTGCAGCCTCCCAGCTTCATATTGCTGTATTGTAATGATGTTTAACAGGGTTCTGTTACAGTAGTTGTATGTTCAATAATTACTGCCAGCCTCCCAGCTTCATATTGCTATAGTGTAAATGATGTTTACAGGGTTTGTTACAGTAGCTTGTATGTTCAATAATACTGCAGCCTCCCAGCTTCATTATTGCTATTATTGTAAATGATGTTTAACAGGTTTGTTACAGTAGTTGTATGTTCAATAAATACTTGGCAGCTCCCAGTTCATTATTGCCTTATATTGTAAATGATGCTTTAACAGGGTTTGTTTACAGTAGTTGTATGTTCAATAATACTGACAGCCTGGCCCAGCTTCATATTGCTATATTGTGAAATGATGTTTAACAGTTGTTACAGTAGTTGGTATGTTCAATAATACTGCAGCCTCCCAGCTTCATATTGCTGTATTGTAATGATGTTTAACAGGGTTCGTTACAGTAGTTGTATGTTCAAATAATACTGCAGCCTCCCACTTCATATTGCTATATTGTAAAAAATGATGATTTAAACAGGCTTTGTTACGTAGTTTATGTTTAAAATAATACTGCCAGCCTCCCAGCTCATATTGCTATATTGAAAATGATGTTTAAACAGGGTTCGTTACAGGTAGTTGTATGTTCCAATAATACGGCAGCCTCCCAGCTTCATATTGCTATATTGTAAATGATGTTTAACAGGGGTTCGTTACAGTAGTTGTTATGTTTCAATAATACTGCAGCCTCCCAGCTTCATATTGCTATATTGTTAAATGATTGTTTAACAAGGGTTCGTTACAGTAGTTGTATGTTCAATAATTACTGCAGCCCTCCCAGCTTCATATTGCTATATTGTACAATGATGTTTAACAGGGTTCGTTACAGTATTTGTATTGTTCAATAATACTGTAGCCTCCCAGCTTCATATGTGTATAAATTGTGTAATTGATGTTTAACAGGGTTCGTACAGTAGTTGTATGTTAAATAATACTGCAGCCTCCCAAAGCTTCATATATGCTTATTGAATGTGTTTAACAGGGTTCGTTACAGTAGTTGTATGTTCAAATAATACTGCAGCCTTCCAGCTTTCATATTGCTATATTGTAAATGAATTGTTAACAGGGTTCGTTACAGTAGTTGTATGTTCATAATAGCTGTAAGCCTTTCAGCTGTGAGACGATTGGGCTTGGCGGGTTGCCTCTTTCAATTAAGGCTATAACATAGAAACTTAACGTAACCGTTAGTAACCGGTTATTGAGGCGTCGAATCGTCGGACAGCAAAAATTTGACCAACATCTGCCATCCCTAGTTAAAGGTCAGGGGTGAAAGGTACCCAGCTAGTAGCTGTGACATCATCATCATCCGGCTGGTCCAGGCACCAGGACCAGGGTGAGAGCGTTCAGAGGTCCAGGGGTTAAAAGGTTACCTCTAGTATGGCTACTATGCATCATCATCTGGCTGGTCAGACACCAGGAAACAGTCGGGTGATGAGGTCAGAGGTCGGGGTTAAAGGTTACCTTTTAGTATAAATGGCCTATCATCATCAATCTGGCCTGGGTCAGGACACCAGGACAGGGGTGAGAGGTCAGAGGTCAAGGGTTAACAGGTTACTCTAGTTACACTGACAATCATCATCTGCTGGTCAGGCACATAGGACAGGGTGAGAGGTCAGAGGTTAAGAGGTTACCTCTGTATGCTGGACATCATCAATCTGGCTGTCAAGACACCAGGACAGGATGGAGCGTCAGGGGTTAAAGGTTACCTCTAGTATGCCTGACATTCAAATCGTCAGGTTTGTCAGAAACCAGGGACAGGGTGGAGAGGATCAGAGGTCAGGGGTTATAGGTTACCTCTAGTATGTCTGGACATCCATTCGTCAGGGTCCAGAGTAACCTGGCTCTCTCGTCAGAGTCATCTTGATATGGATGAATGAAAGTTCCTCCTTGCGTTCCCGACGACCTACACACACACACAACACACACACACACACACACAACACACACACACAACACACACAACACACACACACAGCACACACACACACACACAGTTTAACTGTATAGCCTGTGTGTGCTCGTGCCTTGGCTTTCAGAACCCTGTGTGGCTGTTACCATGGCTTCAGAACCCTGTTTTTTGCTGTTTACCTGGCTGCGGTGGATGTTGAAGCTTGACCAGGTGGATGACGTCATCGTCGTCCAAGTTCTGTCCGCCCATAGTCCAATCACACTGCCTGAGTGGACACGCTGCTCACAGACACTCACACTGACGCAGCAACACTCGCACCATCCCCCCTACACACACACACACACAGCTGACACCACAACACACACACACACACACACACACACCACCACACACCACACAATGCACACACACACCAACACACACACACACAACCACACACACACACACACACACACACACACACGGTTAAACCTTGTAACTGCTCCTGACAGGACCCATTATAACCCCAGCACCACCCCAAACACACACGGGTAATACCTTGTACTACTCTGACAGACCGCATTATATTACCCAGCACACCCCAACCACACACGGTTAATTACCTTGTTACTAACTGCTGACAGACAGGACCCATTATATTCCCAGCACCAACCCCAACACACACGGTAATACCTTGTAATGCTCTGGACAGACAGGACCTACATTATATACCCAAGCACCACCCCAACACATACTGATAGGACCCATTATATACCCAACACCAACCCCAACACACAACGGTTTAAATACCTTGTACTACTGCTGGAACCAGACAAGGACCCATTATATACCCCAGCAACCACCCCAACACAGGACCAGGACCCTATTACATATACCAGCACCACCCCAACACACACGGCAGAGATGTCAAGGTCCAGGCAAAGTGTATGTAGAGAAACGTTTAATTCGATAGCTACTGCAATCAACTCCAAGCCGAACAGTAACTCCGCGGATGGGGTTGGTGTTCTGAACTTGGGCTGTCGGTTAGCTAGCTAGTATTGTTTTGGGGTCGACAAAAACTTTGAACTCAATTCTAAAACTTTTTTTTGTAGCCAACTTAGGTAGCTAGTTACTGAGTTGACGATAGTAGAAAATGAGGAATGTAGTTAACGTTAGACGAGGGTGTGTTTGTATGACTGTATGACTAACGTTACTAACTAGTAAGTTAGCCTTTAACTTCCATGAGCCGAGTGGACAACTCTAGCTAACTAGCGTTAGTTAACTAACGTTGGCAAAACAAGTTCCACAGGGAAAGTTGTCAGTCTCGAGTTGGAAGTTTATCAAAAGGTGTTAGCGACCCAACTAGTTAACTACATCAACTTTAACTAACTAACGTTAGTACTAACSTTACTAGYTAAGTTAGTTAACYTTCATGTAGCACCACATACGTATRTTTGATTGCACCCGTAACGTTACAGAGACAGCTAACGTTAGCTAGCTAACTAACTACTGTACTGTTATAGGTAGTCACTAACGTCAGTCAACTATATAATACTTTACTAGCTAACGTTAGCAAACAGAAGTTATGTTAAAGAAACGTCGATGACAACCATGTCAGTTAATAAAACAAGACAAAAACAAATTTTTTCTATATGCTGTTGAGGTTGTCACTTTACCTGAGTGCTCACTGGCGGAGTTGGCTGTGATTTCTCATGTTTGTTGCACTTTCTGTTCAGTTGTAATCTGTTTGGGCTAACCTAGCTTGCTAACGAGAGACAAATATTGCTACCCGCTTATACTTCAAATTAGCTAGTTATCCAGTTATATKTGTAATAAGCTAGCTATGTAATAATTAACAACGCTATAGGTCGTTAAATCTCACAACTCGGATGTTATTGAATGTCCCAAACAAAAATCACACTTAGCTCTAATTCAAATATTTGGATAACAACGAACATAACCGGAAATCGAAACAACCTACCAAAACAAGACTAACCACGTCACATTCACAGACATCAGCGCAGCAATCTGGGGGGTGTAGTTCTATCAGATCATTTTTGTAGTTTAGTCAATTATTAAAGATATTGGCATGTGTTCGAGAACATCAAACCKGTAATATATCACGGGTGAATTGTGACTGACTGATCTACAAATATTAAGGAGTAGTTATTTGAAGATGCAAGGTGATTTACATTTACATTTAAGTCATTTAGCAGACGCTCTTATCCAGAGCGACTTACAAATTGGAAAGTTCATACATATTCATCCTGGTCCCCCTGTGGGAATTGAACCCACAACCCTGGCGTTGCAAGCGCCATGCTCTACCAACTGAGCCACAGTTGATCAGTCAGTCGGCGGGCCGCCTGCACTGTCAGCTGCAATGTCGAACAAGCCCAATGGGCGCTCTCCTCTGCCCAGACGTTGTTGAAGCATGCCAGATCTTACAATGCCAAGGGTAGGTATATTACATATAATCTAACCACACACCCTCGACAACTACTGTGATTATTATTATTTGACCCTGCTGGTCATCTATGAACATTTGAACATCTTGGCCATGTTCTGTTATAATCTCCACCCGGCACAGCCAGAAGAGGACTGGCCACCCATCAGAGCCTGGTTCCTCTCTAGGTTTCTTCCTAGGTTTTGGCCTTTCTAGGGAGTTTTTCCTAGCCACCGTGCTTCTACCCCTGCATTGCTGTTTGGGGTTTTAGGCTGGGTGTCTGTACAGCACTTTGAGATATCAGCTGATGTACGAAGGGCTT
>NW_019947925.1:15748-18948 GCF_002910315.2 Salvelinus sp. IW2-2015
GGCTTGCCAAGGAGGGGTTCTGAAAGCCAAAAGGTAAACAGCACAAAAGCAGGGTTCTGTCAAAATTTATATATAAATAACATTTGATTTGATAATGGCCGTGTTCGAGAGGATCAAAACCGGAATGTAATCATTTTTGTAAAATTGTGACTGACTGATCGACAGATAATAACGAGTTTTATTATGATTCAAGGTGATTTGTAGATCAGGCAGTGGCAGTCGCCTGCAGTGTTTTGTTGCTCTTGAACACAAGCATATGTTATAGCAATCTGGTAGCCGGCTCACTACACCGGCTTGATGCTCGTCGGATGTGGCAGGGCTTGCAAACTATTACGGACATACAGGGAAACCCAGGCCGCACTGCCCAAGTGACGCAAGCCTACCAGACAGGCTAAAATCTTTTATGCTCGCTTCGAGAGCAAGCAACACTGAAGCATGCATGAGAGCACCAGCTGTTCCGGCGACTGGTGTGATAACGCTCTCCGTAGCCGATCTGAGCAAGACTGACCTTAAACAGGTCAACATTCAGAAGGCCACGGGCCAGGCACGGATTACCGAGACGTGTACTCAGAGCATGCGCAGACCAACCATAGTCCCTGTGCCCAAAGAAAGCGAAGATAACCTGCCTAAATGACACCCCGTAGCACTCACGTCTGTAGCCATGAAATGCTTTGAAAGGTTGGTCATGCTCACATCAACAACCATCATCCCAGAAACCCTAGACCCACTCCAATTCGCATACCGCCCACCACAGATCCAATGACGCCAATCTCAATTGCACTCCCACTGCCCGAAGCCAAGGTAACAGCACAAGCAGGGTTCTGTACAAAATTTATATAAATACATTTGATTTGATAATGGCCGTGTTRGAGAGGATCAAAACCGGAAATGTAATCATTTTGTAAAATTGTGACTGACTGATCGACAGATAATAACGAGTGTTATTTATGATTCAAGGTGATTTGTAGATCAGGCAGTAGGCAGTCGCCTGCAGTCGTTTTGATGCTCTTGAACACAAGCCATATGTTATAGCAATCTGGTAGCCGGCTCTACTACACCGGCTCTGATGCTCGTCGGATGTGGCAGGGCTTGCAAACTATTACGGAKTACAAAGGGAAACCCAGCCGCGAGCTGCCCAGTGACGCAAGCCTACCAGACAGGCTAAATATCTTTTATGCTCGCTTCGAGGCAAGCAACACTGAAGCACGCATGAGAGCACCAGCTGTTCCGGACGACGGTGTGATCACGCTCTCCGTAGCCGATCTGAGCAAGACCTTTAAACAGGTCTTGCTTTGGGCACAGGGACTATGGTTGGTCTGCGCATGCTCTGAGTACACGTCCTGGTAATTCACAAGGCCGCAGGGCCAGATGGATTACCAGGACGTGTACTCAGAGCATGCGCAGACCAACCATAGTCCCTGTGCCCAAAGAAAGCGAAGGTAACCTGCCTAAATGACACCCCGTAGAACTCACGTCAGTAGCCATGAAGTGCTTTGAAAGGCTGGTCATGGCTCACATCAACACCATCATCCCAGAAACCCTAGACCCACTCCAATTCGCATACCGCCCCAACAGATCCACAGATGACGCAATCTCAATTACACTCCACACTGCCCTTTCCCACCTGGACAAAAGGAACACCTATGTGAGAATACTATTCATTGACTACAGCTACAACAGGTGTAGTAGACTCACAGTTGAAATGCTGAATACAAACAGGTGTAGTAGACCTCACAGTATAATGCTGAATACAACAGGTTGTAGTAGAGCCGCACATTGAAAATGCTGATACAACAGGGTAGTAAACCTCACAGTGAAATGCTCAATACACTGTCTGTAGTAGACCTTACAGTTGAAATGCTGAATTACAAACAGGTGTAGTAGACCTACAAGTGAAATGCTGAATACAACAGGTTGTTAGTAGACCTCACGAGTGAATGCTCTGAATACAACAGGCTGTAGGTAGAGCCTCACAGTGAAACTGCGGAATACAACAGGTTGTTCAGTAGACCTTACAGTGAAATGCCGAATGACCAACAGGTTTTGTTTTTGTTTAGGTAGGGTAGGGTTATCGGGGTGTGTAGACCTTCACAGTGAAAATGCTGAATACCCAAGGCTGTTAGTAGATGCCTCACAGTGAAATGCTGAATAACAACAGGGTAGGTTAGACCTCACAGTGAAATTGCTGAATTACAACAAGGTGTAGTAGACCTCACAGTGAAATGCTGAATACAACAGGTGTAGTAGACCTCACAGTGAAATGCTTACTGTACGAGCCCCTAACAACAATTCAGTTGAAAAAATAGGGATAAGAATAAGAAATAAAAGTAACAAGTAATTAAAGAGCAGCGAGTTAAATAACATAGCGAGACTATATTACAGGGGGGGGGTACCGGTTCACAGAGTCAAATGTTGAGGCTATATACAAGGGGGGTACCGGTACAGAGTTCAATGTGGAGGCTATATTACAGGAGGTACCGGACAGAGTTCAATGTGCGGGTCACCGGTTAGTTGATGTAGTATGTACACTGTAGTTGATTTTAAAGTGACAAATGCATAGATACAACAGAGAGTGGCAGCGTGGGAAAAGAGGGTAAAAGAGGGGGGGGGGGTCAATGCAACTGTCTGGGGCAATTTGAGCTTAGATGTTCAGGCGATGTCACGATCGTCGTATGAGTGAGACCAAGGCGAGCAGGGAGTGAGTTCCACATATTTTTTTATAAACTGGAAAACTCACCAAAACAAAAAGCAAAACGAAAACGTGAAGCTAATACAAAAATAGGTGCAGAAGGCAACTAAACATATTGTCAAGATCCCACAAAAAGCACAAAATGAGAAATGGCTACCTAAAATATGATCCCCAATAGAGAACGATAAACTAGTCTGTCTCTATTGGGAAACCAATCAGAGGCTACTATAGAAATAAAAAAATAACCTAGTGCCACCAAGTCACTATCACGTGCTTGGCGAGCATGTCTGTGGGTGAACAGTGGAGTAGAGGAGGGGATGACGATGCAACCCTGAGGGGCCAGGTTGAGGTCAGCGTGGCAGTATGTTGTTTACTACCTTCACACCTGGGGGCGGCCGCGTTCAGGAGGTCCAGGGATCCAGTTGCAGAGGGAGGTGTTTAAGTTCCCGAGGATCTTAGCTTCAGTGATGAGCTTTTGTGGGCACTATGCGTGTTGAACGCTGAAGCTGTT
>NW_019947926.1:0-11856 GCF_002910315.2 Salvelinus sp. IW2-2015
ATAGACATATGCCTGGACAGGAAATAGAAAGAACATCTAAGTTGACAGTACCATATGACTAGCGACGGAAATAGAAAGAACATTCTAATGTGATAGACCATATGACTGGACAGGAAATAGAAAGAACATCTAATGGTGAAGACCATATGACTGGACAGGAAGTAGAGAAAGACATTCTAATGTGAAGACCATAGGACTGGACAGGAAGTAGAAAGAACATCTAAGTAGATAGACCATATGACTGGACAGGAAAGAGAAAGAACATCTAATGTGCATAGACCACTATGACTGGACAGAATAGAAAGAACACTAATGAGAAGACCATATGACTGGACAGGAAATAGAAAGAACATCTAATGTGATAACCATATGACTGGACAGGAAATAGAAAGAAACATCTAATGAGACAGACCATATGACTGGACAGGAAATAGAAAGAACATCTAAGGTGATAGACCATAGACTGGACAGGAAATAGAAAGAACATCTATGTGATGACCATATGACTGACAGGAAATAGAAAGAACATCTAATGTGATAGACCATATGACTGGACAGGAAATAGAAAGAACATTAATGAGAATAACCATATGACTGGACAGGAAAGTAGAAAGAAACATCTAATGTGAAGACCATATGACTGGACAGAAATAGAAGAAACATCTAATGTGATTGACCATATGACTGGACAGGAAATAAAGAACATCTAAGTGATAGACCATATGACTGGACGGAAATAGAAAGAACATCTTAGTTGAAGACCATATGACTGGCAGAAATAGAAAGCATCAACTGAATGTTAAATGTGTTTCCTGCAGTATTTTAATTGTCTGTAATGTTTACTTGTTGAATGTTTGTTATTGTCTACTTGTTGAATGTTTGAGAAGTCTTGATTTGTGGTTGTTAGTACTGTCTTGTTAATTGGTGTTGGACGCCAGGAAGATTAGATAGTGTTACAGCGTTTGCTAATTGGGATCCTAATAATAATAAAAAATAAACACAATTAGACCCAACCAAATCACGTGAAAACAAAAAGAGAATTACTTGACGCATTGGAAAGAAAAACRGAGCAAACTACAATGCGATTTGTCTCGAAACAGAGAGTACACAGTGGCAGAATACCTGCCCACTGAGACTGACAGCAAACTTAAGGGAAGCTTTGACTATGTACAGACTYAGTGTCACGACTTYCGCCGAAGTCGGTTCSTCTCCTTGTTYGGGCGGCGCTCGGCGTCGCCGGTCTTCTAGCCATCATCGATCCACTTTTCATTTTCCATTTGTTTTGTCTTGTCTTCTCATAACACCTGGTCTCAATTTCCCTCATTACATGTTGTGTATTTAATCCTCTGTTCCCCCCATGTCTTTGTGCGGAATTGTTTATTGTAAGTGCATGTGCACGTTTTCTCTGGTGCGTGACGGGTTTTGTACCCATTTGTTTGTGGTTCTGGTTTCCGGTGGTTTTATGAATAAAACTGCTCCGTTGATTACCCAGTTTTTCTCTCCTGCGACTGACTTCCCTGCCACCAGTTACGCACTCCCTTACACTCAGTGAGCATAGCCTTGCTATTGAAAGAGGCCGCCATAGGCAGACCTGGCTCTCAAGAGCTGCACTTCCTAACCTCCTGCCAAATGTATGACCATATTAGAGACACATACTGTATTTCCCTCAGATTACACAGACCCACAAAGAATTCAAAAACAAATCCAATTTTGATAAACTCTCATATCTACTGGGTGAAATACCACAGTGTGCCAATCACAGCAGCAAGATGTGTGACCTGTTGACACAAGAAAAGGGCAAAAAAGGGCAACCAGAAAAGGGCAACCAGTGAAGAACAAACACCATTTACAATCCATATTTATGATTATTTAATTTCCCTTTTGTACTTTAACCATTTGTACATCGTTACAGCACTGTATATATACATAATATGACATTTGTAACTTGTGGAATTCTCTATTATTTCCCTGTGTGTAGTGTTAATTTTACTGTTCATTTTATTGTTTATTTCACTTTTATATATTATCTACTTCATTTGCTTTGGCAATGTTAACGTATGTTCCCATGCCAATAAAGCCCTTGAATTGAATTGAGAGGGAACCAGAGAGAGAGAGGACATAGTAGAGAGAGAGAGAGAGACCCAGAGAGAGAGAGGACAAAAGTAGAGAGAGAGAGAGAGACCCAGAGAGAGAGAAAGAGAGACAGGGAGACCCAGAGAGAGAGAAAGAGAGAGGGAGAGAGAGACAGAGGAGAGAGACAGACAGAGAAAGAGAGAGAGGGACAGACAGAGAAAAGAAGAGAGAGACAGCGAGAGCAGAGGGGAGAGAGAGGACAGAGGAGAGAGAGACAGAGAGAGAGAGACGGAGAGACGGCGAGAGAGAGACAGACAGAGAAAGAGAGAGACAGCGAGAGAGAGAGGGGGAGAGAGACCAGAGAGACAGAGAGACAGAGAGAGAGAGGGACAGAGAGAGAGAAACAGAGAGACGGAGAGAGAGAGACAGAGAGAGAGAAGAGAGAGACAGAGAGAGACAGAGAGATAGAGAGAGACAGAGAGAGACAGAGAGACAGAGAGAGAGGACAGAGAGAGAGAGAGACGGGGAGAGACAGAAGAGAGACAGAGAGAGACAGAGGGAGACGAGAGAGAGACAGAGAGAGAGAGAGAGAGGACAGAGAGAGAGAGTGACCACGTAGACAGTGAAGTCAGCCATTGTAGTCAGATGACGACGTTGCAACAACTTAAACAAGAAGGTTAGTCCTTGGGCTTGACACATACAACTGATTATAACTAATACAGCTGTCACACACACAGGCCTACACACACACACACACACACACACACACACACACACACACACACACACACACACAGAGGGTGTTGCAGTCTGGATAATCAAAATTAGTGTATTGAGCGATTTAAGGCTCCTCTCCCTCTATCAAGCCTTCCTTATGGAGGCCTTTGATGAATGAATGTACCATGATGGCTGAGGTTGATAGGTGGCCTGGTGAAGTGCCTGTATAGAAAACAATTCACACAGGATCAGATGATCTCTGGCCTGCCATGTTGTCTAATGAACACCCTTAACACTGTCTGGAGGGAGACGGACCGAAATATCCCCTCTAGAGTTAGAGGCTCCACTCTTTCCTCTTAGTAAAGTGTTTTCTATTTATTCTGTGTTATTTGTGCTAAAAAAATAAAAAAATAAAAAGTTGTGGAAAATCACTGGTTGTACACCCATCAATCTTGATTAGTGCCATTTTATCAGATTAAAGGGCCAACTTAAGCAGTGTCTCCCTGGGTGGGGGTGAAGAGCCAACTAAAGCAGTGTCTCCCTGGGTGGGGGTGAAGAGCCAACTAAAGCAGTGTCTCCCTGGGGTGGGGTGAGGGTGAAGAGCCAACTAAGCAGTGTCTCCCTGGGTGGTTGGGGGGGGGGGGTGAAGAGCAACTAAAGCAGTGTCTCCCTGGGGGTGGGGGGGGGGGTAAGAGCCAACTAAAGCAGTGTCTCCCTGGGGGTGGGGGGTGAAGAAAACAACTAAAGCAGTGTCTCCCTGGGGGTGAGGGTGAAGAACCAACTAAAGCAGTGTCTCCCTGGGGGTGAAGAGTCAACTAAAGCAGAGTCTTCCTGGGGGTGAGGGTGAAGAGACAACTAAAGCAGTGTCTCCCTGGGGGGTGAGGGTGAAGAGCCAACTAAAGCAGAGTCTCCTTGGGGGGGGGGGGGTGGAGAGCCAACTAATACTCCCACTACCACTGGGGATAAAAACAAATAGAGAAAGCCAGATGACCGGGAGAGAAAGAGAGAAAGAGCTGAGGAGAGAGTCGTGTCTGCCTGGCCGGTGGAAAATCGATCTTCATTTTGTTTCCAGCAATACGGCTGTGTGATTGGTGATTAGGGTCAGGGTGGGGAAGACCACCCTGTGCTCTGTCTTCTGCTTACTGCTGGTCTGACACCAGAAACACAATAGGGATGGCATTTATTTTTTTTGACTGTTCCATTAATCACTTTTTTTTTTTTACACAAAGGCTCGCACTGGAATAAAGATGTGCTATTTATCTATAGTCCTATACCCACAGTGTGCTACAGTGCCTAACTTATCTTAATAACCATTTTAATTGTTATTTATTTAACTAGGCAAGTCAGTTAAAGAACATTCTTATTTCGAGACGGCCTACAGATAACAAATCCTAATGCTCAGTTGCCCCATATACTGTATATTCAGTCAATCAACAGAGTAATGTAAGATACCTTTATTGAAACCGTACTATCACTGGTTATATATCATGGAACACAATCTGTACTATCAACTGGTTAATATATCATGGAACCAATTGTACTATCAACTGGTTATATTATATTCATGGAACACAATCGTGTACTATCAACGTTTATTTATTCATGGAACACAATCTGTATATCAACTGTTATATATATTATGGAACACAATCTGTTATCAACTGGTTATATTATATCATGGAACACAATCTGTTATATCAATGGTTATATTATATCATGGAACACAACTGTTATATCAACTGTTCTTATTATTATGGAACACAATCTGTTATATCAACTGGTTATATTAATGGAACACATCTGTTATATCAACTGGTTATATTTATATCATGGAACACAATCTGTTATATCAACTGTTATATTATATTATTGAACACAATCTGTGTATATTCAACTAGGTTATATTAATGGAACACAATTCTGTTTATAAACTGGTTATATTATGGACACAATCTGTGATATCAACTGGTATATTATATCATGGAACACAATCTGTTATATCTAACTGGTTATATTATATCATGGAACACAATCTGTTATATCAAATGTTATATTATATTATGGAACACAAACTGTACTATCAACTGGTTATATTATATTATGAACACAATCTGTTATATCAAACTGTTTATATTATATTATGGAACACAATATTGTACTATTCAAACTGGTTATATTATATATGGACACAATCTTTTATATCAACTGGTTATTGTTATATCATGGAAACACAATCTGTTATATCAACTGGTTATATTATATTATGGAACACAACTGTACTATCAACTGGTTATATTATATTATGGAACACAATCTGTTATATCAACTGGTTATATTATATTATTGGAACACACAATCTGTTATATCAACTGGTTATATTATATTATGGAACACAATCTGTACTATCAACTGGTTATATTATATCATGGAACACAATCTGTTATATCAAACTGGTTTATATTTATATCATGGAACACAATCTGTACTATCAACTGGTTATATTATATTATGGAACACAATCTGTATATCAACTGGTTATTATTCATGGAACACAATCTGTTATATCAACTGGTTATATTATATTAGGAACACAATCTGTTATTATCAACTGGTTATATTATATTATGGAACACAAATCTGTTATATCAACTGGTTATATTATGGAACACAATCTGTTATATCAACTGGTTATATTATGGAACACAATCTGTTATATCAACTGGTTATATATAATCATGGAACACAATCTGTTATATCAACTGGTTATATATATCATGAGACACAATCTGTTATATCAACTGGTATATTATATTATGGAACACAATCTGTACTATCAACTGGTTATATATATATTATGGAACACAATCTTTATTCAACTGGTTATATTATATTATGGAACACAATATGTACTATCAACTGGTTATATTATATTATGGAACACAATCTGTATATCAACTGGTATATTATATATGGAACACAATCTGTTATATCAACTGTTATATTATATATGGAACACAATCTGTTATATCAACTGGTTAATTTATATTATGGAACACAATTGTACTATCAACTGGTTATATTATATCATGGAACACAATCTTTTATCAACTGTTATTATAATATGGAACACAATCTGTTATATCAACTGGTTATATTATATTATGGAACACAATCTGTACTATCAACTGTTATATTATATCATGGAACACAATCTGTTATATCAACTGGTTATATTATATTATGGAAACACAATCTGTTGTATATCAACTGGTTATATTATATTATGGAACACAATCTGTTATCAACTGGTTTATTATATTTGAACACAATTGTACTATCAACTGGTTATTTTATGGAACACAATCTGTTATATCAACTGGTGATATTATATCAGGAACACCAATCTTTATATCAACTGGTTATATTATATCATGGAACACAATCTGTTACTATCAACTGGTTATATTATATCATGGAACACAATCTGTATATCAACTGGTTATATTATATTATGGAACACAATCTGTTATATCAACTGGTATATTATATTATGGAACACAATCTGTTTATATCAACTGGTTATATATATTATGGAACACAATCTGTTATATCAACTGGTTATATTATGGAACACAATCTGTTATATCAACTGGTATATTATGAAAACAACAATCTGTTATATCAACTGGTTATATTATATTATGGAACACAACATCTGTTTATCAACTGGTATATTATATTATGGAACACAATCTGTTATATCAACTGGTTATATATATGGAAACAATCTGTTATATCAACTGGTAATTATTAATGGAACACAATCTGTTATATCAACTGGTTATATTATATTATGGAACACAATCTGTACTATCAACTGGTTTATTATATTATGGAACACAATCTGTTATATCAACTGGTATATTATATTATGGAACACAATCTGTACTATCAACTGGTTATATTATATATGGAACACAATCTGTTATATCAACTGGTTATATTATATCATGGAACACAATCTGTTATATCAACTGGTATATTATATTATGGAACACAATCTGTACTATCAACTGGTATATTATATTATGGAACACAATCTGTACTATCAACTGGTTATATTTATATTATGGAACACAATATTGTACTATCAACTGGTTATATTATATTAGTGAACACAATCTGTTAAATCAAACTGGTTATATTATATTATGGAACACAATCTGTACTATCAACTGGTTATATTATATTATGGAACACATCTGTTATATCAACTGGTTATATTATATCATGGAACACAATCTGTTATACAACTGGTTTATTATTATATGGAACACAATATGTACTATCAACTGTTATATTTATATAATGGAACACAATCTGTTATATCAACTGGTTATATTATATCATGGAACACACATCTGTTATATCAACTGGTTATATTATATCATGGAACACAATGTACTATCAACTGGTTATATTATATTTATGGAACACAATCTGTTATATCAACTGGTTATATATATTATGGAAACACAATCTGTACTATCAACTGGTTATATTATATCATGGAACACAATCTGTTAAATCAACTGGTATATTATGGAACACAATCTGTACTATCAACTGGTGATATATATTATGGAACACAATCTGTACTATCAACTGGTTATATTATATCATGGAACACAATCTATTAATCAACTGGTATATTATGGAACACAATCTGTACTATCAACTGGTTGATATTATATCATGGAACACAATCTGTACTATCAACTGGTTATATTATATCATGGAAACACAATCTGTACTATCAACTGGTTAATTATATCATGGAACACATTCTGTACTATCACTGGGTATATTATATTATGAACACAAATCTGTTATATCAACTGGTTATATATATCATGGAACACATTCTGTACTATCAACTGGTTATATTATATCATGGAACACATTCTGTACTATCAACTGTGATATTATATCATGGAACACATTCTGTACTATCAACTGGTTATATTATATCATGGAACACATTCTGTACTATCAACTGGTTATATTATATCATGGAACACATTCTGTTATATCAACTGGTTATATTATATCATGGAACACATTCTGTACTATCAACTGGGTGATATTATATCATGGAACACATCTGTACTATCAACTGGTGATATTATATCATGGGACACAATCTGTTATATCAACTGGTTATATTTATATATGGAACACAATTCTGTTATATCAACTGGTATATTAATCATGGAACACAATCTGTTATCAACTTGGTATATTATATCATGGACACATTCTGTTATATCAACTGGTTATTATATATATCATGGAACACATTCTGTTATATCAACGGTTATATTATATCATGGAACACATTCTGTTGATATCAACTGGTTATATTTATATCATGGAACACATTCTGTTATCAACTGGTTATATTAATATCATGGAACACATTCTGTTATATCAACTGGTTATTTATATCATGGAACACAATATGTTATATCAACTGGTTATATTATATCATGGAACACATTCTGTACTATCAAATGGTTATATTATATCATGGAACACATTCTGTTTATATAACTGGTTATATTATATTATGGAACACAATGTTATATCAACTGGTTATATTATATTTATGGAACACAATCTGTTATATTCAACTGGTTATTTATATATGGAACACAATCTGTTATATCAACTGGTTATATTTATATCATGGAACACAATCTGTTATATCAACTGGTTATATTATATCATGGAACACATCTGTTATATCAACTGGTTATATTATATCATGGACACAATCTGTTATATCAACTGGTTATATTATTCATGGAACACATCTGTTATATCAACTGGTTATATTATATCATGAACACATTCTGTTATATCAACTGGTTATATTATATCATGGAACACAATCTTCAAAACAATAGTAACCTCAGTAGTGGTGCTTGTGGAAGCTATAAGCCTATGGCTGTGCAATAGCATAGCCTTGTTTGTTAATTTATTATTTCTCAAGCCCTTATTACAGTCAAGACACCTATTTTATAGTAAAATAAAACATGATGTAATATAACAGAATAAAATAAAACAGAATATTTTCTCGCGTCTGGAACAGTTGATCATTTGGGAAGTTAAAAGACMATTTTTTTCAGGGTTACAAACCAAAATTCGGTCTTTTTTTTTCTCTCTCGATATTCAGACCTTGAATTTWGTGTATTCTGKAAWGTTCTTTGGAATTTTCTAAATTGCTGAACAATTCTAGAATGAACAGTGTATAAGGATGAATTACAGTCACAACATCTGCTTGGTGAGGAGGCCCATGCTTAATGAATCTGAAGAAAATAAAATSTTTGTCTGTATCAAACCAATGTTTTTTTGTATTTTCAGTGTGGAACCTGTCTATGTTTATGGGGCTTATAGACTAGSCCAGGTATTCCCAAACTGGGGTATGTRTAACGCCGTCGGGGTACGCAAAATAAAAATGAGATTTTTTTGGTAATTTTTTTCATCTTCGCATTTTCAAACAGTCCGTTCATTTTTTCCAACGGGGCGATACATTTGGGTGAGGTTTTTTTCTTGCCTGACTAGCCTCGTTTTACTGCCAAAAAATACAATTAAACCATCTAGTATTCAGCGAAATAACAACACAATGTCATATACAGGTAGCCTAGTCAAATAATTAACATCCAATCACATTAACCGTTACTCTCTCGTGGGAATTCAATTAACGGTCCGTATGTAGCCGAACGTAGCTGCTGCTCATGTTGGTATCTGTACGGGGAGACATAATGGAGAAAGCAGTTGCTCCCGGCGCCACTTGGGTACACTGCAGCATCCACCGAGAGACTGTTGCTGCCAAGGGAATGATTGACAGCTTGAAAGACGTTTTGGACACTACAGTGAAAATGGTTAACTTTATTAAAGCAAGGTCCCTGAACTCTCGTGTATTTTCTGCATTATGCAATGATATGGGCAGTGACCATGTAACGCATTTACAACTAACATTAGTGCGCTTGTTATCAAGGGACAAARTATTGACTAGAGGTCGACCGATTAATCGGCATGGCCGGTAATAGTTCCGGTAATCAGTCTTTTTGGACGCAGATTATTGCCGATTACATTGCAATCCACGAGGAAACTGCGTGGCAGGCTGACTACCTGTTACGGGAGTGCAGCGTCAAAAGGACCTTGTGGCTGCAAGGAGCCAAGTTAAGTTGCTAGCTAGCATTAAACTTATCTTATAAAAAACAATCTTCACATAATCACTAGTTAACTACACATGGTTGATGATATTACTAGTTTAACTAACTTGTCCTGCACTGCATATTATCAATGCGGTACCTGTTAATTTATCATCGAATCACAGCCTTCTTCAACTTCGCCAAACGGGTGGTGAGTGGTGAGTTAACAAAAGCGCATTCGCTAAAAAAGCACAATTGTTTCACAAATGTAACCTAACCATAAACATCAATGCACAGAAGTATATATTTTTAAACCTACATATTTAGTTAAAAGAAATTCATGTTAGCAGGCAATATTAACTAGGGAAATTGTGTCACTTCTCTTGCGTTCAGTGCAAGCAGAGTCGGGGTATATGCAACAGTTTTGGCCGCCTGGCTCGTTGGGAACTGTGTGAAGACAGTAATTAATTTGCCACAATTTTACATAATTATGACATAACATTGAAGGTTGTGCAATGTAACAGCACTATTTAGACTTAGTGTTGCCACCCGTTCGGTAAAATACGTAACGGTTCCGTATTTCACTGAAAGAATAAACATTTTGTTTTCGAAATTATAGTTTCCGGGTTTGACCATATTAATGACCAAAGGCTCGTATTTCTGTTTATTATATTATAATTAAGTCTACGATTTGATATTTGATAGAGCAGTCTGACTGAGCGGTGGTAGGCAGCAGCAGGCTCGTAAGCATTCATTCAAACAGTACTTTACTGCGTTTGCCAGCAGCTCTTAGCAATGCTTGAATCACAGCGATGTTCATGACTTCAAGCCTATCAACTCCCGAGATTAGAATGACAATGCTAAAGTGCCTATAAGAACATCCAATAGTCGAAGGTATATGAAACACAAATGGTATAGAGAGAAATAGTCGACGCATCATAATTCCTATAATAACTACAACCTAAAACTTCTTAACTGGGAATATATGAACCACTAGCTTTCACATGTTCTGAGCAAGGAACTTAAACATTAGCTTTTTTTACATGACACATATTGCACTTTTACTTTCTTCTCCTACACTGTTTTTGCATTATTTAAACCAAATTGAGCAAGTTTCATTATTTATTTGAGACTAAATAGATTTTATTTATGTATTATATTAAGTTAAAATAAAAGTGTTAATTCAGTATCGTTGTAATTGTCATTATTACAAATATATATACTGTATAAAAATTGGCCGATTAATCGGTATCGGCTTTTATGGCCCTCCAATAATCGGTATCGGTATTGGCGTTGAAAAATCATAATCGGTCGACCTCTAGTATTGACGCGTTTTTTAAATTGAGAGACAAGCTTAAAGTTTTCTTTACTGACCATAATTTTCACTTGTCTGACCGCTTGCTTGATGACGACTGGCCTATCTGGGTGATGTTTTTTCTCGCCTGAATGATCTGGATCTAGGATTACAAGGACTCTCCACAACTATATTCAATGTGCGGGAGAAAATTGAGGCTATGATTAAGAAGTTGGAGCTCTTCTCTGTCTGCATTAACAAGGACAACACACAGRTCTTTCCATCATTGTATGACTTTTTGTGTGCAAAYGAACTCAAGCTTACGGACAATGTCAAATGTGATATAGCGAAGCACCTGAGTGAGTTGGGTGCGCAATTACGCAGGTACTTTCCCGAAACAGGTGACACAAACAACAGGATTTGTTTTCCCTTTCATGCCCTGCCTCCAGTCCACATACCGATATCTGAACAAGAGAGCCTCATCGAAATTGCAACAAGCAGATCTGTGAAAACTGAATTTAATCAGAAGCCACTGCCAGATTTCTGGATTGG
>NW_019947926.1:16881-25289 GCF_002910315.2 Salvelinus sp. IW2-2015
AATTCTTATTTACAATGTAGAAATACCCCCCTGGCCAAACCCGGACGACGCTGGGAACAATCGTGTGCCGCCCTATGGGGACTCTCAATCACGGCCGGTTGTGATACAGCCTGGAATCGAACCGGGGTCTGTAGTGACGCCTCTAGCACTGAAATGCAGTGCCTTAGACCGCTGCGCCACTCGGGAGCCCAAAAGATACTCCTGTACTTGCCGATATGATGGTTTTAGAAACGTGTGGGACGGGGCTGTGTTTAATAGCCGTGTGTGTGTGTGTTGTGTGCGCGTGTGTGTGTGTGTGTGCAGTGCGTCTCATGCGTGAGATGTTTTCTCCCTACTGGCAGCGTGGGCAACGTGAGATGTTGCCCCCTACTGCAGCGTGGCAGACGTTGAGATGTTTCCCATACTGCAGCCGTGGGCAGACAGGAGATGTTTCCCTACTGCAACCGGTGGGCCAGAATGAGATGTTTCGCCTACTGGAGCCGTGGGCAGAACAGTGGATGTTTCATACTCGCAGCGGTGGGAGACAGTGAGATGTTCCCTATGGGCAGGTGGCAGCCAGTGAGGATGTTTCCTACTGCGCCGTGGCCAGACAGTGATGTTTCCACTATGCAGCTGTGGCCAGACAGTGAAGTGTTTCCTACTGCAGCCGTGGGCCAGACAGTGAGATGTTTTCCCCTATGAGCCGTGGCAGACAGTGAGATGTTCCCACTACTGCAGCGTGGGCCAGACAGTGAGATGTTTCCCTACTGCAGCCGTGGGCCAGACAGTGAGATGTTTTCTACTGCAGCCGTGGCAGACAGGTGAGATGTTTCCCTACGCACGCGTGGCCAGACAGTGAGATGTTTCCTACTGCAGCTGTGGCCAGACAGTGAGATGTTTCCCCTACTGCAGCCGTGGGCCAGACAGTGAGATGTTCCCTCTGCAGCGTGGGCAAGCCAGTGAGATGTTTCCACACAGCTGAGACTGTGTTTCATGCTGGGCAGACAGTGGATGTTCCCTATCAGCCGTGGCCAGACAGTGAGAGTTTCCACTACTGCAGCCGTGGGCCAGACAGTGAGATTTTCCTACTGCAGCGTGGGGAAGTGGATGTTCCACTGCGGGGCAGACAGTGAGATGTTTTCCACTATGCAGCCGTGGGCCAGAGTGAGATGTTTCCCCTACTGCAGCGTGGGCCAGACAGTGATGATGTTTCATTACTGCAGCGTGGCCAGACAGTGAGATGTTGCCCCTACTGCAGGCTGGGCCAGACAGTGAGATGTTTCCCTACTGCAGCGTGGGCCAGACAGTGAGATGTTTTCCCCTACTCAGCGTGGGCAGACAGTGAGATGTTACCCTACTGCAGCCGTGGGCAGAGAGTAATGCTGTTTTCCCTACTCAGCGTGGCCAGACAGTGAGATGTTCCCTACTGCAGCCGTGGCCAGACAGTGAGCTGTTCCCCCTACTGCAGCCGTGGGCCAGACATGAGATGTGTGCCCTACTGCAGCCGTGGGCCAGGACAGTGAGCTGTTCCCTACTGCAGCGTGGGCAGACACAGAGTGCCCACTGCCTGCCAGATGGTTTTACTCTAAGCCTGGCCAGAAGCTTCCTCAGCGTGCCGATACCAGTGAGATGTTGCCCCTCTGACGTGGGGCAGACAGTGAGTGTTCCCTCTGGCAGCGTGGCCACGAGTGAGATTTTCCATACTGCAAGCCGTGGCAGACAGTGAGCTTTCCCCACTGCAGCCGGGCCAGACCAGTGAGATGTTTGCCCCCTACTGCAGCCGTGCGGCAACAGTGAGATGTTCCGCCTACTGCAGCCGTGGCGAAAGTGAGTGTTTCCCCTACTGCACCGTGCGCAGAACAGTGAATGTTGCCCCTACTGCAGCCTGGCGCAGACAGAGCTGTTCCCTACTGCGCCGTGGCCCCCAACAGTGAGATGTTTCCCCTACTGCAGAACTCATCTTAAGAATCTACCCTCAAGAATAGCATTGTGTTTGGCCATTAGTCACTTCAAACAATCCTCAAAACATGTCCAGCAGTCAATTTCAAGATTAAGCACGTGGGTAGAGAAAACTTTNAAAGTGTGCACTTGTTCAATTCCCCTTCACTGATTTGAAAGGAAATGACGGTATAAGAAATATGGTGGGAAACTCACCAGGAGCCCCATGCTCCAATTCAAATTAGATTTATGGAAGTAGTGAAACAGTGTTTATTATATTATTGGAACACACCCTTGGCAATCTGCGGGAGTCTAGGAGAGAGGGACTCTGTGTTAACTGTCCTGTCCTGGGGCAGTGGCTCCATGAAATGATCAGCTCTCCCTGTGTGGGAAAGTCCTCACCTGTCACCACCTGATCATTCAGACCAGTGTGCCCTGAGGTTTAGCCTGCTCTGTACCCCCCACAGCGTCCCGTGGCCTGGGCTCTGAAAACTAGACCCCTCTGGACGTTCCTCCGTCCATACAGACACTGTCCTGCGTCCCAATGTACACCGCTATTCCCTATATTCAGTGTTTGTCACACAAGTTTAAAGTGGGAAAAGGGAGGGAAGGTTGAGTGAGGCTGACGTGCTAAATAGAGCTGCTTGGGTAAAGCTGACACAAGAGCTATTCAACTACTGGCCCTTAAGGGACCCAAGTACTGGCTGGTCACTTGACTGGCAGAGAGTCTTTCCCCTGATTAAAATAAATACTGCTGGTCCTATTCGACTGGCCAGAGAGTCTTCTCCCTGATAACTAAATACTGCTGGTCACTACTGACTGGCCAGAGAGTCTTCTCCTGATTAAATAAATACTGGCTGGTCACTACTGACTGGCCAGAGAGTCCTTCCCTGATTACAATATAATACTGCTGATCACTATTCGACTGGCCAGAGAGCTTCCGATAATAAATATGCTGTCATCTGACGCCGTCTCCGATTAAAATATAAATACTGCTGTCACTACTGCAGGAAACCCTATTATAATAGGCCTAGATGGCCAGATCCTCTCCTGATTAAAATAAATACTGCTGGTCACTACCGACTGGCCAGAGAGTTCCTCTCCCTGCTTAAAATAAATCTGCTGGTCACTACTGACTGGCCCAGAGGGTCTTCTCCTGTAATTAAAAAATACTGCTGGTCACTACTGACCTGGCCCAGAGACTCTTCTCCCTGATTAAAAATAATATTGCTGGTCACTAACGACTGCCAGAGAGTGTTCTCCCTGATTAAAAAATAGGCTGCTTGGTCACTACTGGACTGGCCACGAGGGTCCTTCTCCCTGATTAAAATAAATACTGCTGGTACTACTGACTGCCTGGTCACTACTTGACTGGCCAGGACTGGCAGTTTGAATAGCCCGAATCTGAAAGGTAACCCGGGACTGGCAAGTTGAATAGCCCCTGATTGAAAGATAACCCAGGACTGCAGTTGAAATAGCCCCTGATCTTGAAAGAATAACCCAGGACTGTGATTGAATAGCCCCTGATCTGAAAGAACCCAGGACTGTGGTTGAATAGCCCCTGATCTGAAAGATACCCAGGACTGTATTTGAATAGCCCCCTGATCTGAAAGGTACCCAGGACTGCAGTTGAATAGCCCCTGATCTGAAAGATAACCCAGGACTGCAGTTGAATAGCCCCTGATCTGAAAAGATAACCCAGGACTGTGGTTGAAATAGCCTCTGATCTTTGAAAGATAACCCAGGACTTGGTTGAATAGCCCTGATCTGAAAGATAACCCAGGACGTGGTTGAATAGCCCTTGATCGAAAGATAACCCAGGACTGCAGTTGAATAGCCCCTGATTGAAAAGGACTAGTTGATAGCCCTAGAAAGATAACCCATGATGCTACTGTTTCAACCTGCATGTCCTGTAGGTCCAACAGTGTCTATCCTACCACTGGAGGGCGCTGCTCTGAAGGAGGGGAAGGTGAAGAGGGTGGAACTCTCACCTGGACTGCCCTGTGTCAACCACAACAGGGCTGGGCAGGTGTGTGTGTTGGCCGAACACTCTGCTTTGTGAGTGTGTATGAGGGATGTCAATCAATCAATCAATCAATCAATAATGTTGGTTTCCCTATAGGAGTTGTTACTGTGTATATAACATCACCTATCCTTCCCTATAGGACTTGTTACCTGTGTATATTAACATCACCTATCCTTCCCTATAGGAGTTGTTACCTGTGTAATATAACATCACCTATCCTTCCCTATAGGAGTTGTTACCTGTGTATATAACATCACCTATCCTTCCCTATAGGATTGTGTTATCTGTGTATATAACATCACCTATCTTCCCTATAGGAGTTGTTACCTGTGTATATAACATCACCTACCCTTCTCCTATAGAGTGTTACCTGTGGTATATAACATCACCTATCCTTCCCTATAGGAGTTGTTACCTGTGTGTATAAACATCACTATCCTTCCCTATAGGAGTTGTTACTGTGTATATAACATCACTATCCTTCCCTAATAGGAGTTGTTACCGTGTATATAACATCACCTATCCTTCCCTATAGGAGTTGTTACCTGTGTATATAACATCACCTACCCTTCCCCTATAGGAGTTGTTCATCTGTGTATATAACATCACCTATCCTTCCCTATAGGAGTTGTGTTACCTGTGTATATACAATCACCTATCCTTCCCTATAGGAGTTGTTACCTGTGTATATAACATCCCCTATCCTTCCCTATAGGAGTTGTTACCTGTGTATATAACATCACCTATCCTTCCCTATAGGAGTTGTTACCTGTGTATATAACATCCCCTATCCTTCCCTATAGGAGTTGTTACCTGTGTAATAAAACATCACCTATCCTTCCCTATAGGAGTTGTTACCTGTGGATATAACATCACCTAACCTTCCCTATAGAGTTTGTACTGTGTATATACCATCACCTATCCTTCCCTATAGGAGTTGTGTTACCTGTGTATATAACATCACCTATCCTTCCCTATAGGAGTTGTTACCTGTGTATATAACATCACCTACCCTTCCCTATAGGAGTTGTTACCTGTGTATATAACATCACCTATCCTTCCTACATAGGAGTCGTTACTGTGTATAAACACACCTATCCTTCCCTATAGGATTGTTATCTGTGTATAACATCACCTACCTTCCCTATAGGAGTTGTTACCTGTGTATTAACATCACTATCCTTCCCTATAGAAGTTGTTACCTGTGTATATACCATCACTATCCTTCCCTATAGGAGTTGTTACCTGTGTATATACCATCACCTATCCTTCCCTATAGGAGTGTTACCTGTGTTATAACATCACCTATCCTTCCCTATAGGAGTTGTTTACCTGTGTATATAACATCACCTATCCTTCCCTATAGGAGTTTGTTACCTGTGTATATAACATCACCTATCCTTCCTATAGGAGTTGTTACTGTGTATATAACATCACCTATCCTTCCCTATAGAGTTGTTACCTGTGTATATAACATTCACCTATCCTTCCTATAGGAGTTGTGTTACCTGTGCATGCAGCGGCCCAGCGTAACATCCCCCTACCTGGCAGAGGAGAGGCTGACGGAGCAGCAGGAGGAGGAGAGGGTGTTACTGTTCAACGAGCAGCGCAGAGACCAGAACTACCTACAGAGGGCAGGTGAGGCCAGCACCACTCTGATGATGAGATGAGCAACATGTTACATGTTCCCTTTGTCTTTTACTCTTTTCTTGGAGTGATGAATAGACAGAATACTACTACACTAAAAGCCAAGGAGAAATCTGCATGTGTACTTCTGTTTAAGTCCTGGAGTCACATTAAACTCAGTAGTCAGATTAAACTCAGTATCAGATTAAACTCAGTAGTGAGGTGCACTGAGCCTGTGTGTATTTGTGATGTGGTGTGTGTGTGTGTATTTGTGATGTGGTGTGTGTGTGTGTATTTGGGATGTGGTGTGTGTGTGTACTTGTGATGTGTGGCGTGTGTGTGTGTGGTATTTGTGATGTGGTGTGTGTGTGTTATTTGTGATGGTGTGTGTTGGGTGTGTATTTGGACGTTGTGGCGTGTGTGTGTGTACTTGTGATGTGGTGGCGTGTGTGTGTATTTGTGACGTGGTGGTGTGGTGGTGGTGTGTGTGTGTGTGTGTGTGTGTGTGTTGTGTGTGTGTGTGTGTGTGTGTGTGTGTGTGTGTGTGTGTGTGTGTGTGTGTGTGTGTTGTGTGTGGTGTGTGTGTGTGTGTGTGTGTGCGTGTGTGTATTTGTGGTGTGGTGGTGTGATATGTTAGGCGGACCGTCTGGAGATAGTGAGAACAACCAAGAAGGTGGCAAGCGTTCAACCTGGCAGTGTCTGAAGCCATGAAGGAGAAGAAGGTTGCTCGCTCCTCCCACTTCCATGTGAGCCCTGCCTTGTCCAATCAGCACACTGATCTTCAGGGGGTTTAAATGTTCTAGAGTTCAATATGGTTCACGGCTTTTCAGTTGCTGCATTTAGCATGCATTGGCTATGCATAGTTCTATGGAAACACTTAGCCAATGGTCTAAGCTCATCAATGAAATGAGTTGTGATGATATTGAACCCCCCCTCCCCCCACAGGGTCGTACATCTTCAGGGCCGTCCCCTCACCCTCCCAGGGTCCATAAGCAGCGCGGCTACATGCAGGATCTGCGGGCCCAGGCGGAGTGGAGGAAGGGCAAGGTCAGCCAGACTCAGCAGGACCAGGAGCTCATCCACCTGCTACAACGGGTCCAGCTTGCACAGGAGTAGGTGATGCATCTGAGTCCCACATGGCACCCCATTACCTATGTAGTGCACTACTTCGTTTTAACCAGGGCTCTTCAGTGCACTATAAAGGGAGTAGGGTACCGCGTCAATATGTTTGTCTGAGAGGAAGTGCACCTGCTGCCATGAACCCATGTAAACAGGCTTGTGGTCTCTACTGTACATACAGAATGCTGTGGTCATTGTACAACCTGTTGCTCAGTTTCTACAGTGTGTGAATAGCTGTTGTGTGTCTCAGAACCTCCTTGCATAAGTCCCAGCAGATCCACCTTAAACAGAAGAACACTAGCTGTTACAAGAAAGCCCTGGATACACAGGTAAGAGTCTGTCCTACCATATGTTATATAGCATACCTACCAGACCATACCTACCAGACCTACCAGACCCTACCTACCAGACCGTACKTACCAAGCCATACCTACCAGACTTACCAGACCACATCTACCAGACCCTACCTACCAGACCATACCTACCAGACTTACCAGACCATATCTACCAGACCAGACCTACCAGACCATACCTACCAGACTTACCAGACCATATCTACCAGACCAGACCTACCAGACTCTACGTACCAGACCGTACCTACCAGGCCATACCAGACAAGACCAGACCATACCTACCAGACCATACCTACCATACCTACCAGACTTACAAGACCAGACCTACCAGGCCATACCTACCTGATCATACCTACCAGGCCATACCTACCATACCAGACCTACCCGACCAGACCTACCCGACCAGACCATACCTACCAGACCCTACCTACCAGACCATACCTACCAGACTTACCAGACCAGACCTACCAGACCCTACGTACCAGACCGTACCTACCAGGCCATACCTACCAGCCCATACCTACCATTCCTACCAGACCAGACCTACCTGATCATACCTACCAGGCCATACCTACCATACCTACCAGACCAGACCTACCCGACCAGACCTACCAGACCATACCTACCAGACCCTACCTACCAGACCAGACCTACCAGACCAGACCTACCAGACCATATGTACCGGGCCGGACCTACCAGGCCAGAGATACCAGGAAAGACCTACCAGGCCAGACCTACCAGGCCATACCTACCAGACTAGAGCTACCAGGCCATACCTACCAGGCCAGACCTACCAGGCCAGACCTACCAGACCATARCTACCAGACCAGACCTACCAGACTAGAGCTACCAGGCCATACCTACCAGGCCATACCTACCAGACCAAATCTACCAGACTAGAGCTACCAGCCCATACCTACCAGCCCATACCTACCAGGACATCAAGTCCCTATCTCCCTTGGCTTTCTGCGGCTTGCCCTTCCTGTTTCCACCGTACAACAAACAGTAAGTCAGGTAAACATCAATCTGTAGTGGTCCCTCTGCCTTGCTCAGCCTTAACCTGTGCAGCACACCTGGGAGTTCAGTTATTCAATCCACAGCCTTTTTAATCAACATAATAAATATCCTCCACTTCAACCTGCACTTGTGTTAACACATGGTGGGAGGCATGTCTTTGGTAGGTCTGGTCTGGTAAGTCTGGTAGTATGGTGTGGTAGGTATGGGCTGGTAAGTCTGGTAGGTATGGTCTGGTAGGTATGGCTGGTAGGTATGGGCTGGTAGGTATGGCCTGGTAGGTATGGCCTGGTAGGTATGGCTAGTAGGTATGGTCTGGTAAGTCTGGTTAGGTATGGGCTGGTAGGTATGGT
>NW_019947927.1:0-6703 GCF_002910315.2 Salvelinus sp. IW2-2015
TGTCCAGGGTGTTTCTTCTCTTCCTCTAGTCCCACTTTACAGGGAGAATCTGGTCCGTCTGTCTCCATTTCAGTAGTTATTATTCTGATACCTCTCCTGACGGTGTCCCCACTTCCTCAGAGAATAGTTATGGTATTGATACCCACTTCCCCAGAGAATAGTTATGGTATTGATACCCACTTCCCCAGAGAATAGTTATGGTATTGATACCCCCTTCCCCAGACAATAGTTATGGTATTGATACCCACTTCCCCAGAGAATAGTTATGGTATTGATACCCACTTCCCCAGAGAATAGTGATGGTATTTGTGCCTATTAATTGGTCAAGGCACTTAATACCTTGTATTAGAACCAATACTATAGTGTCTGTTAATGTATTATTGGAGAATATGGGAGACCTCATGTCTTCCTCCAGTGTTGCACCTCAAATATCACTGTTGTTGATAACACACCTTACCAACAGTATTCACTGTTATAACACACCTTACCAACAGTATTCACTGTTATAACACACCTTACCAACATTATTCACTGTTATAACACACCGTACCAACATTATTCACTGTTGTTGATAACACACCTTACCAACATTATTCACTGTTATAACACACCGTACCAACATTATTTACTGTTGTTGATAACACACCTTACCAACATTATTCACTGTTGTTGATAACACACCTTAAAAATTAAAAACGATCAGCATTTACGATGCTGATAAAGAGGCACCTTAACAGCCGGCCTCTAACTGAGCAGTGTAGCCTATAGGTTATACACTGAGTGGACTAGATATTTCTCTAACTGAGCAGTGTAGCCTATAGGTTATACACTGAGAGGACAAACTATTAAGAACACCTGGACTAGCTTTCACCAGGATTCAGGTGGAAAGAAAGGAGTCCTTAATGTTTTGTACACTTAGAGGAAATTGCACAATAATTATACATTTATGGATTTTGTTATATAGCCTATTGTTTTCTCTTTATACAACCTGCCATCTACCCACCTGGGGACTGAGGGTTATGAGAGAACCCCCACATCACTAGCTTCTCTTTATTCAACCTGCCATCTACCCACCTGGGGACTGAGGGTTATGAGAGAACCCCCACATCATAGCTTCTCTTTATTCAACCTGCCATCTACCCACCTGGGGACTGAGGGTATTGAGAGAACCCCCACATCACTAGCTTCTCTTTATACACCTGCCATCTACCCACCTGGGGACTGAGGGTTATGAGAGAACCCCACAACACTAGCTTCTCTTTATACAACCTGCCATCTACCCACCTGGGGACTGAGGGTTATGAGAGAACCCCCACATCACTAGCTTCTCTTATACAACCTGCATCTACCCACCTGGGGACTGAGGGTTATGAGGAACCCCCACATCACTAGCTTCTCTTTATTCAACCTGCCATCTACCCACCTGGGGACTGAGGGTTATGAGAAACCCCCATCACTAGCTTCTCTTTATACAACCTGCCATCTACCCACCTGGGGACTGAGGGTTATGAGAGAACCCCACATCACTAGCTTCTCTTTATTCAAACCTGCATCTACCCACCTGGGACTGAGGTTATGAGAGAACCCCCACATCACTAGCTTCTCTTTATACAACCTGCCATCTACCCACCTGGGGACTGAGGGTTATGAGAGAACCCCACATCACTAGCTTCTCTTTATTCAACCTGCATCTACCCACCTGGGGACTGAGGGTTATGAGAGAACCCCCACATCACTAGCTTCTCTTTATACAACCTGCATCTACCCACCTGGGGACTGAGGGTTATGAGAGAACCCCCACATCACTAGCTTCTCTTTATTCAACCTGCCATCTACCCACCTGGGGACTGAGGGTTATGAGAGAACCCCCCATCACTAGCTTCTCTTTTATACAACCTGCCATCTACCCACCTGGGGACTGAGGGTTATGAGAGAACCCCCACATCACTAGCTTCTCTTTATTCAAACCTGCATCTACCCACCTGGGGACTGAGGGTTATGAGAGAACCCCCACATCACTAGCTTCTCTTTATTCAACCTGCCATCTACCCACCTGGGGACTGAGGGTTATGAGAGAACCCCACATCACTAGCTTCTCTTTATTCAACCTGCCATCTACCCACCTGGGGACTGAGGGTTATGAGAGAACCCCCACATCACTGCTTCTTTTATTACAACCTGCCATCTACCCACCTGGGGACTGAGGTTATGAGAGAAACCCCACATCACTAGCTTCCAGCAAGTGGTCACTAGTGGACACAGGCACAAAGTAATAAAATCGAGGTTTAAACTTCTAACCTCAACCCAACCACCACTGCTAATCCTTCCCTTAAATTAAGACCATAAAAAACAATTGGTTTCACACAGCAATTATGGACGTTTTGTGCAGCTGGCATATCTAGAGGAAATCAGCAGTTTCTGCTCCAGGTCGATATTCATGGACAAACGTCAACCTGCGATGGCAAGGCAAGTGAAATGCAATAACAAATGTTTCACAATTAACATCTTTTTTCTTGTTTTCAATGTATTTTATTATGAAAAAGTACAATATATCCATGTACTTGTACAACTATGGAGGTATGTCCATATATTTAGTCCGTGTGGCTCAGTGTTAGAGCATGGCCCTTTGCAAGCCAGGGTTTGTGGGTTCATTACCCCACGGCGGCGACCAGGATGAATTGTATGACTTCCAATTTGAAGTCGCTCTGAGATAAGAGCGTTTCTGCTAAAATGACTTTAAATGTAAATGTAAATTTAAAATGTACAATTTGTTTGTTCAACATAAAAAGACATACAACAAATTATCACATTGGTATTTTTAACGTGTTTTTGTAAGAGTTAAATGTTTAACAGGAGATACATCTAAAACAGTATAAAACAAGATGATAAACAGAGTTTATCCATCTTAAAACAGTATTAAACCAAGATGATAAACAGAGGATTGCCATTCTAACAGTTTTAAAACAAGATTGATAAACAGAGGATCCATCTAAAACAGAAAGACAAGATGATAAACAGAGGATCCATCTAAAACAGTATAAAAACAAGCATGCATAAACAAGGGATCCATCTAAACACAGATTATAAAACAGCATGATAACAGAGGAATCGCAACATACTAAACAATGGGATGATAAACAGCAGGATCCATTCTACAAAAACTATAAAACAACGCACTGATACAACGAGCACGATGCATCTAAAACAGTATATTACAACAAGATGATAAACAGAGGTATCCATTCACCAGTATAAGACATAGACTGGATAAACAGAGGACTCCATCTTACAACACAGTATTAAAAACAAGGATTTGATAACAGAGGATCCATCTATAAACAGTATAAAAGCAGATGGACTAACAGAGGATACATTCTAAAAACACTATAAAAACAAGATGATAACAGAGGATACGTCATCTGAAAACAGTATAAACAAGGATGAATAGAAACAGAGGATCACTAGACGATAAAACAACAGTATGTAAACAAGCTGATACAGGGACTCCATCTTAAAACAGTATAATAAAATGCTGCAGGATATGTCTGAGAATGTTACTTTAAACGTCATAACTCATAACGTCACACTATAACTTTCATGGGAGTTCTTGTTGAAAAGACTGCATGTTGTTCTTGGTGTGTGGATTTGAGTCGACGATCTTCGAATCAACATTGCAGAATCATCCCTGAATATTTTCACCTCTTGTCAGAGCCATACAGCCTAGTCGCTGCCAGACATTCTCATGGAGTTCAAGTGTTTATTTGCCATTTTGCGGTATTTAAGGCTAATACTATCACATCTGTAATTCCTTGTTGAGCTCTCTCTCACATTATAGGAGCCGCAGTACATACCAGAGAGGGCTTGCTTGAGGGGGACGGTCATAATAATGTCGGAAACAGAGTGAATGAAATATGCGAAACATGGAATATCCACGAGCTATTTTGGATACCATGTCCACTCTATTCCCCCTCCAGCCATATCAAGCCTGCTCCTCCCCAGATTACAGGTCCCACCAACCTCGCTCGTCGGTAAAACACAAACACAGTAAATAATCACATATATCATTAACTGATATGCATAGTTGGTAAAAGAATTCAGCAAAATGGTAACCAAAAGTTCCAGTCATCGTTCTAATGAGTCTCGAAAGACACCGTTTAGGATGTGATGCATTTTAACAGGCACAGATAGAACTGGAATTAGAGCTATTCTAGAACCTGTGGTTCCAGAACTGATTTACAGGCAGATAAGAAACTGGGATTGTCTATGTGTGTCCAGCGTGTGTGTGTGTCATTGTGGGCGTGTCCAGTGTGTGTGTGTCAGTGTGTGTTTTGTGCGTGTGGTCCAATGGTGTGTGTTGTCCAGTGTGTGTGGTGATGTGTGAGTGTGTCCAGTTGTGTGTCCAGCAGTGGGTGTGTGTTGTCCAGTGTGTGAAGTCAGTGTGGGTGTGTATTGTTGGTGTCTGAGTGTGTGTGTGGTGCGTGTCCAGTGTGCGTGTGTTTCGTGTGGGTGTCCAGTGTGTGTGTCCGTCCATGTGTATGTCCATCCAGTGGTGTTGTGTGTGTGTGTTGTGTGTGTCCAGTGTGTTTGTGTTCAGTTGTGTGTGTGTGTGTGTGTGTGTCCCGTGTGTGTGTGTTGTATACAGGGTATGGGAGTGTGAGGTCCAGTTGTGTCTTGTGGTCCAAGAGTGTGACGGCGTCCAGAGTGTGAGTGTTGTTCCAGAGTGTGAGCGTCCAGTGTGTGAGGTCAGTGGTGTGTGTGGTCCAGTGTGTGTTTCCAGTGCTGAGTCCAGTGTGTGTGTTTGTTGTCCGTGTGTGTGGCCCAGTGTATGTGTCGTGACGTTTTGTCCAGTTTTGTGTGTGTTTCCAGTGTGTTGTTGTCGTGTTGTGAGTGTCTTCCAGTGTGTGTTTCTTGGTGTGTGTTGTGTGTCTAGGTGTGCTGCCTGTCCGGCGTTGTGTCATGTGTTGTGTCCAGTGAGTGTGTCTTGTGTGTGTGTGTGTTGTGTGTGTGTGGTGTGTGGTGTGTTTGTGTGTGTGTGTTGTTGTGAGGTCCAGTGTGTTATGTGTGGGTGTGTTTTGACCATTTTCCAGTTTGTGTGTGTGTGTGTCTAGTGTTGTGTGTTGTTTGACGTGTGTGTGTGTCTCCGGGGTGTGTTTCTGTGTGTGTGTTGTTTAGTCTGTGTTGTTCCAGCGTGTGTGTGTGTGTATGTGTTCCAGTGGGCGTGTCCAGTGTGTCGTGTTACAGTGTGTGTGTGTGCGTGTGTCTAATGTGTGTTTTTTTCCAGTGTGTTTGTATAGTGTGTGTGTGTGTGTGTCCAGTGTGTGTTGTGTGAGTGTGTTTCCAGTCTATGTCCAGCATGGTGTGTGTGTCCATGTGTGAGTCCAGTGTGGGTGTGAGTGTGTGTCCTTGTGTTGAGGTCCAGTGTGTGTGTGTGTATCGTGTCTTCGTGTGCCAGTGTGTGTCAGTGTGGTGTCCATGTGTAGTGTTTTGTGGTCTCAGTCGGTTGTGGTCTGTGTCTGTTTTGTGTCGTAGATGTCTGTGGGTGTAGCTGTGTGGTTGTGGTGTTCATGATGTGTGTCAGGTGTGTGTGTGTCAGGTTATTGTTTTACAGGGCCACTGTGGAGTCTCATAACAGCCTAAACCCTGGATAGAGGGGCTCAGTGAATGTGGAGGTGGAATGTGTGACAGGTGTCAGTGTGTCAGAGGAAGGCACTGATAGAAGGCAGAGTGCCGGCTGCCAGTCAGATACACTCCTACTCTGTGGGAGCTGGAGGAGGGGGATGTCTATGGTAATGGGATTCTTATTGTGACAGGTTCTGTACTTTTGTCATAGCAGACCAGACTCCAGGACTTGTCATTCCATCAAGACAACAGTCAATACCCCTTCCTCTCCTGTTGATTCCTTTAAATGTCACTCCAATATCAGCCCTTCTCCCACTCCACTCTACCTCCCAGTAACAGCGCCCAGTCAGACCCTCTCTACACAGAACCTGTCTACAGTCCTCAAATCTCTCTGGGTGATCAGGATATGGCTGCTCTCTGTCCTACGTGTTCACCTTTCTGTTCTCCTCAGACAGAGAGAGGTCTGTTTACTGTGTTTAGGTCCAGTGTGAGATCACAGACATCTGATGGATGAAACCAGACACAATATTAGAAATCATCATCATTCACATTAGAACGTTAACTCACTTTTCACAAATTCTTGTAATGTAGATTTTTCTAGGTATCAAAAGGAGAAGTGAAGGTAACTTGAGACTTGTTAGAATGATTATATGTTATACTGTATGGTAATATAAAACACTCATTCCAATTAATTACACACACACACAGCTGTATGAATCATGACACAAACAAACAGTTCTAATGTAACACGAAACACACACACACGCAACGCACACACAGACACACATTGTCAAAGCAACTCTTTGTAATCTTTGGTGTCCCTGATTTCTGCTTCTGTAGAACTACAGCTGATATTTAATATGACCAAGTAAGTAATGATGGTGGTCTTTGACTTTACTTAACTTGGATTAAGACTATTCTTAGTCATATTCTTCACAGCAGTCAACACTCACATTTTCTAAGCCCAGGTTTCATTGTGTATTCTCCACCATGTTCCACACTGTAGCGGTAAGCAGAAGAATAGACAGTCACTGAGGTGATACACTTGAACACACCACACACACACAACACACACACACACACA
>NW_019947927.1:6728-18926 GCF_002910315.2 Salvelinus sp. IW2-2015
CCAAGATACACTCCTACTCTGTGGGAGCTGGAGGAGGGGATGTCTATGGGTAATGGGATTTCTTATTGTGACAGGGTCTGTAACTTTTGTCATAGCAGACCAGACTCCAGGACTTGTCATTCCATCCAAGACAACAGTCAATACCCCTTCCTCTCCTGTTGATTCCTTTAAATGTCACTCCAATATCAGCCCTTCTCCCACTCCACTCTACCTCCCAGTAACAGCGCCCAGTCAGACCCTCTCTACACAGAACCTGTCTACAGTCCTCAAACTCTCTGGGTGATCAGGATATGGCTGCTCTCTGTCCTACTGTTCACCTTTCTTGTTCTCCTCAGACAGAGAGAGGAGTCTGTTTACTGTGTTTAGGTCCAGTGTGAGATCACAGACATCTGATGGATGAAACCAGACACACAATATTAGAAATCATCATCATTCACATTAGAAGTTAACTCACTTTTCACAAATCTTGTAATGTAGATTTTCTAGGTATCAAAAGGAGAAGTGAAGGTAACTTGAGGACTTGTTAGAATGATTTATATGTATACTGTATTGTAATATTAAACACTCATTCCAATTAATTACACACACACACAGCTGTATGAATCATGAACAACAAACAAACGTTCTAATGTAACACGAACACACACACACCGCAACGCACACACAACACACATTGTCAAAGCAACTCTTTGTAATCTTTGGTGTCCCTGATTTCTGCTTCTGTAGAACTACAGCTGATATTTAATATGACCAAGTAAGTAATGATGGTGGTCTTTGACTTTGACTTAACTTGGATTAAGACTCTATTCTTAGTCATATTCTTCACAGCAGTCAACACTCACATTTTCTAAGCCCAGGTTTCATTGTGTATTCTCCACCATGTTCCACACTGTAGCGGTAAGCAGAAGAATAGACAGTCACTGAGTGATACACTTGAACACACACACACACCACACACACACACCACACACACACACACACACACACACACACACACACACACACACACACAACACACACACAAACACACACCACACACACACACGGACACACACCACACACACACACGCGGTCAGCGTGTTAAGAACGTGTGTGTGTTCAGTGTGTGTGTCCAGTGTGTGTGTGTGTCCAGACACACAGTCAGCATATAACTTGTCCAAGTGGTGAACAATGTTTGTCTTAACTAGCCTGATAAGTCAAACATGTCTGATATGAACATTGACATAAACCCTCTACATACTTGAGTTTCTCCAGTCTGCAGTGTGATCCTCCAGTCCAGCAGAGAGCAGTTTGATCCTGAGTCTCCTGGGGTATTGTAGCTCAGGTCCAGCTCTCTCAGGTGTGAGGGGTTTGACCTCAGAGCTGAGGCCAGAAAGCACAGCCTTCCTCTGTGACTAGACAGCTGACAGCCTGCAAAGAGTCAAATCATATTAAAATCACACTGCTATTCTTTGGTGGTGAAAATAGTGGCAGTATATTTTTTTTCTAAATTTCAGAAATATATCATGCCCTGAACCTGCCATGATCTATTCATAAATGAATGTTTCATTATTAGAAATGACAAATTATCAAAGTATGCTTGAGAGAGAAAGATAGAAAAGTATAAATTATTGCCTGCAGATGGAAATGTTTGTACAAATATTTTGAGTAGACTGACCAGACCAGTTTAAAAAGCAGTATCAGTCAACAAGACAGACAGTGGAGTATCAGATTTAGATTGTATTGAGTATACAGTCACACCATATCTATTTTGACAGTGAAACTAACATTTTAAATGTGTCTTTATACTCCAACACTTTGGAATTTCAGATCAAATGTTTCATATGAGTGACAAAAAAAGTTAAGTATTTGATTCGATATTCGTTGAATGCAATGACTACATCAAGCTTGTGACTCAACTCATTAATTGCATTTCGCAGTTTGTTTTGTTGTGTTTTGCCACAATATTAAAATGGTGGATGATGACTGGAGTAATTTTCTGTCTAAGTGAATAGATAACATGTTTCTGAACAATACTAAATTAATCCTGATGATGCCATGATTAAGAAATCCATGAATGAATTATGAATAATAATGAGTGAGAAAATTACAGAGGCTACAACAAAACATGCTTTAACCTCTCACCATTACCAATAACAGAGGCTACAACAAAACATACTAACCTCTCACCATTACCAATACAGAACTACAATAAAACATGTAACCTCTCACATATACAATAACAGAGGCTACAACAAAACATGCTAACTCTCACCATTACCAATAACAGAGACTACAACCAAAACATGCTAACTCTCACCATTACCAATAACAGAGGCATACAACAAACATGCTAACCTCTCACCACTACCAATAACAGAGGATACAACAAACATGCTAACCTTTCACCACTACCAATAACAGAGGCTACAACAAAACTATGCTAACCTCTCACCATTACCAATAACAGAGGATACAACAAAACATACTAACCTCCAAATAACATTAACCTCAAATAAAAGGTGACATTCTGTACTGTCACCTAATATGAAACATTATATCTCAAATCCAAAATGTGGAGCATAGCACCAAATTTAAAACTGTAAGCTTCACTGTCCAAACACATATTGTGTGGACTATGTGTGTCTGGTAAACACATGTGGATCTGGTGAACAGTATCACTTGTTGACCAACTACAGGAAATACTGACCTCAGAGTCTTCAGTTTTACAGTGGGGATCTCCAGTCCAGCAGAGAGCAGCTTCACTCCTGAATCCTTCAGGTCATTGTTACTCAGGTCCAGCTCTCTCAGGTGTGAGGGGTTTGACCACAGAGCTGAGACCAGAGAAGCACAGCCTTCCTCGTGTGACTCCACAGCCTGACAGCCTGCAAAGAGATCATCATGACTTCACAAACACACTGTTAATAACGAGTGTAGAAGGACATGGCAGATGCATTTGGTTTATTCTCCCAAACAACATTTAGATTCAAATTCCGTCCCCTAAATTTGTATGGTCATATGTTATACTAATGTGAACACCAATGCAGTGATTCAATATGTTATTCAATATAACCTTATATTCCCTAAATTCAATATTTCTTCCTGATGATTAGTTCTTAAATGTCATTTATATACTCACAGAACAGCTCTGGAGGCTTTGACCCATGCAGCAGCCTCAGAAGACCTTCCTCTGATCTGGAGAATTTCTTCAGGTCAAACACGTCCAGCCCTTTCTGAAGTCAGCAACACAAAGACCAGAGCTGACCACTGTGCAGTGACAGGTTGGCTTCTGAGAGATTTCCTGATCTCAGGTAGCTTTGGATCTCCTCAACTAGAGAATGGTCATTCAGTTCATTCAGACAGTGGAACAGATTGATGCACCTCTTCTGGAGAGAGATTCTCCCTAATCTTCTCCTTGATGTACTTGACTGTTTCTTCATGGGTCTGTGAGCTGCTTCTTGTCATTGTCAGTAGACCTCGTAAGTGCTTCTGATTGGACTCCAGTGAGAGGCCCAGAAGGAAGCGGAGGAAAAGGTCCAGGTTTCCCGTCTCACTTTGTAAGGCTTTATCGACAGCACTCTTGTAGACAGTAACTTCAGGCTTGTCTATGAAGAACGACAAAAAGTAGCTGAACATTGATTGAGGTTTGGCCATTAGATTCTCATTGTTGTTGGTGAATGAGAGGAGCACATATACAGCAGCCAGAAACTCCTGAATGCTCAGATGCACAAAGCAGTACACCTTGTCCTGGTACAGCCCACATTCCTCTTTAAAGAGCTGTGTGCACAATCCTGAGTACACGGAAGCTTCATTGACATCAATGCCAGCCTCTTTCAGGTCTTCTTCATGGAAAATCAGATTGCCCTTCACAAGCTGGTGAAAAGCCAGTTTTCCCAGTGACAGAATGCTCTCTTTATTCCAGTGTAGACCTGTCTCTTCTTTCCCAAGATACTTTGCATTCTTCTGTTTGGTATGAAACACCACAAGGTGTGTGTACATCTCAGTCAGAGTCTTGGGCATCTCTTCTCTCTTATGTTTCAGCATGTGTTCAAGGACTGTTGCAGAAATCCAACAGAAGACTGGAATGTGGCACATGATGTGGAGGCTCCTTGATGTCTTTATGTGTGAGATGATTCTGCTGGCCAGGTCCTCATCACTGAATCTCTTCCTGAAGTACTCCTCCTTCTGTGGGTCATTGAACCCTCGTACCTCTGTCACCTGGTCTATACACCCTGAAGGGATCTTATTGGCTGCTGCAGGTCTTGTAGTTATCCAGAGTAGAGCAGAGGGAAGCAGATTTCRCTTGATGAGATTTGTCAGCAGAACATCCACTGAGGTTGACTCTGTGACGTCACAACAGATCTTGTTCTTCTGGAAGTCTAGGGGCAGTCGGCACTCATCCAGACCATCAAAGATGAATAGAACTTTATACTTCTCGTAGTTGGAGAATCTTGATTGTTTGGTTTCCATTGAGAAGTGGTTAAGAAGTTCAATGAAAGTGTGTTTGTCCTCTTTCATCAAATTCAGCTCCCGGAAAGGGAATGAAAATACAAATTGGACATCCTGATTTGCTTTTCCTTCAGCCCAGTCCAGAATGAACTTCTGCACAGAGACTGTTTTTCCAATGCCAGCGACTCCCTTTGTCAGCACAGTTCTGATAAGTTTGTCTTGTCCAGTTAAGGGTCTGAAGATGTCTTTACATTTAATTGCAGTCTCCGGTCTTGCTTGTTTCCTGATTGTTGTCTCAATCTGTCTCAGCTCATGTTCATTATTGACCTCTCCTGTTCCACCCTCTGTGATGTAGAGCTCTGTGTAGAACTTATTGAGAAGTGTTGGGTTTCCTTGTTCAGCGATCCCCTCAAATACCAATTGGAACTTCTTCTTTAGATTAGATTTGAGTTCACGTTGGTAAATCACAGCAAGCTCATCTGAATGAAGAAATAACACAGAGGATATTAATATTACTATAGTCTGTTTTATCAATTATAATAAACTTCTTAGGGCTGAGATCCCATTAACGGGATAGATATGACAACAGCCAGTGAAAGTGCAGGGCGCCAAATTCAAAACAACAAAAATCTCATAATTAAAATTCCTCAAACATACATGTATCTTATACCATTTTAAAGGTAATTTTGTTGTTAATCCCACCACAGAGTCCGTTTTCAAATATGCTTTACAGCGAAAGCACCACAAACGATTATGTTAGGTCACCACCAAGCCGCAGAATAAGCACAGCCATTTTTCCAGCCAAAGATAGCAGTCACAAAAAGCACAAATAGAGATACAATGAATCACTAACCTTTGATGATCTTCATCAGATGACACTCATAGGACTTCATGTTACACAATACATGTATGTTTTGTTTGATAAAGTTAATATTTATATTTAAAAAATCTGAGTTTACATTGGCGCATTACGTTCACTAGTTCCAAAAACATCCAGTGATTTTGCATAGCCACATCATTCAACACCATTCAACAGAAATACTCATCATAAATGGAGATGATAATACAAGTTATACACATGGAATTATAGATATACCTCTCCTTAATGCAACCGCTGTGTTAGATTTCAAAAAAACTTTACGGAAAAAGCAAACCATGCAATAATCTGAGACGGCGCTCAGAAAAATAAGAAAATTAGCCGCCATGTTGGAGTCAACAGAAACCAGAAATTACATGATAAATATTCCCTTACCTTTGATGATCTTCATCAGAATGCACTCCCAGGAATCCCAGGTCCACAATAAATGTTTGTTTTGTTCAATAATGTCCGTTATTTATGTCCAAATACATCCTTTTGTTAGCGCGTTTGGTATACATATCCAAACGCTCATTCAGGTCGAGTGTTACTTCGGACAAAAACTTCAAAAAGTTATATTATAGGTCGAAGAAACATTTCAAACAAAGTACAGAATCAATCATTAGGATGTTTTTATCATACATCTTCAATAAAGTTCCAACCGGCGAATTCCTTTGTGTCTTGAGGAGCAACGGAACCCAAGTGGATATCATGTGGAATGCGCATGACCAGGAAATGTCTCTCTGCCAGTAGCCTGAATCATTCCCCTCTTATTCAGTCCCACAACACAGTAGAAGCCTCATTCAAGTTTCTATAGACGGTTGACATCTAGTGGAAGCCCTAGGAAATGCAACTTCATTCATATCCCAATGGGATTTCAATAGGAACTGTGTTGAAAATCTACCAACCTCAGATTTCTCACTTCCTGTTTGGATTTCTTCTCAGGTTTTTGCCTGCCATATGAGTTCTGTTATACTCTTCTGACTCTCAAAGCCTATACTCACAGACATCATTCAAACAGTTTTAGAAACGTCAGAGTGTTTTCTATCCAATACTAATAATACTATGCATATATTAGCAACTGAGACTGAGGAGCAGGCAGTTTACTATGGGCACCTCTGGGCACCTTTCATCCAAGCTACTCAATACTGCCCCTGCAGCCATAAGAGGATATTATCTGACTGTATAAATGTGTAAATGTTTTCATAATGCATTACAGACTGGTGTGACTGATTATATTATTATTGGTATTATTGATGGTATTATTAATGTTGTCTATCTCTCTCTCTCTCTCTCTCTCTCNTCTCTCTCTCTCTCTCTCTCTATCTCTGTCTAAGTTAATCACTACAACACATCCCTGCTGCTACTTGATGAGGTCACTAGGTGTTGTGTTAAGGCTGCTACAATATCATTGAGTTACACAGCTACTTTAGCTGTACTTTAGCTACAGCTTTTAAATGTTAAAAAACAGCATTCAACATGAGGCAGACAGATCTTACATTTCTCCAGTGTGTCAGCAAGCTCCTTCTGGTTCATTTTCCTCAGGACGTGCAGTGTGATCTTCAGAGCCCCCTCTCTGGCACTGCTCTCCTGCTTCTCATCTTCAGCATCCACCACTTCCTTATCCTGCTTCTGACTCTCAAAGCCTTCTGGGAGTTCTGGACTAASAATCCTCTTGAACATCTTCAGCTCGTTCTTCACAAATGTCATAATATTCTCTTCAAGCAACTGAAATAAATCAAGTAAATATGTTAAGCAAGAGAATAAATGCTTTCTCATTAACACATTAATGAATGATTGACAGATCAACTTTACTTCAGGTAAACAAAAACAAATGTACATAACAGGACCACATACACTGAATATGGAGGCCAGGTCTGTTTGATGACTCTGGGAAGACTGACCACTGAGAATCTCTGACTCTGATCTCTTCTGTTGGTTTCTGTGGACAAAACATGGGATTATATCTCCTCATCCAAGGAGTACACACAGACAGACAGACAGACAGACAGACAGACAGACAGACAGACAGACAGACAGACAGACAGACAGACAGACAGACAGACAGACAGACAGACCCCAAGCCAACGTCCCCCAATACACCAACAACCAACAAAATGAACAAAATTCAAAAAAGAGAAAGGCAAAACAGAAAAGAACAAAAAACGAAACAAAAAATCACAACAATGAGAATGCTTGAAAGGATGCACAATTTTGGGTTGTATTGGAGAGAGTCTCAGTCTTAAATCATTTTACAGACATAGTCTGTGCCTGTATTTAGTTTTCATGCTAGTGAGGGCCGAGAATCCACTCTCACATAGGTACGTGGTTGCAAAGGGCATCAGTTAACAGCGTGATTTGCCAAGGCAAGAAACTCTGAGCGCAGCCCAATCCAGAAATCTGGCAGTGGCTTCTAATTAAATAACATTTTCACAGAACCGCTTGTTGCAATTTCGATGAGGCTGTCTTGTTCAGATATCGGTATGTGGACTGGAGGCAAGGCATGAAAGGGATAACGAATCCAGTTGTTTGTGTCGTCCGTTTCGGGAAAGTACCTGCATAATTGCGTACCCAGCTAACACAGGTGCTTCGCTATATCACATTATTATTTTTCAAATTGTCATGTTTCGTTTCTAAATGTCGGCGCAAGAGAGTAATGGTTAATGTGATTGGATGTTAATTATTTGACTAGGCTATCTGTATTTGACGTTGTGTTGTTATTTCGCTGAACACTAGATGGTTTCATTTTATTTTTGGCAGTGAAACGAGGCTACTCAGGTGAGAAGAAAACCTCACCCAAATGTATAGCCCCATTGGAAAATATAAATGGACTGTTTGGAAATGTTTTTTTGTTTTTTAAAATGTGAATCACATTTTTATTTGGCGTACCCCCGATGGCATTGCACGTACCCCCGCATACCTGTTCTAATCCATCCCTTTCTATTACATATAATATGATTAAATGATATTCCAGTCATTTCAATAAATGTTATTCCCCTTGATTTTCAAGACATAGGACTTGGAAATATGGAAGTATAGATTAGCCAAATTGTTTAACCTGAGCATGACCTCAAAACTAAGGACTAATTAGCCAGCCCTACTCTGTTGTTTATTTTGTTGTCATGGTGATTGGGCTCACTGATTCAGTTGAAAAATAAATGCTGCGCTCATGGAATGGCATGCTTTGTGCACTACTGAAAAGTGCTATTTACATGTGAAAAATGAAGGTCATATGCTGCATTTGCTATTGGCCTATTGTTTACCTATTAGTTGGTGACACTTTGATATCTTGATAATATGGAGCTGTTTAAAGGGCAAATCCACAGATTAAACAATAACAAACGGTCGCCCCGCCTCTGTTTTGGTAAAAAGTTGAGGGATGGGCCTGGAGAAATGTAACCACTCTCAGATTAACAGACTGAGCTATGGATGCAAGGACTGACCATCCATTATATCAACACTATTGTTTTAACCATGTTATGAGGAAATACAGTGTTTGTCTGCATTTACTTTTTTTTTTACACACATTGAAGTAAAACCAGTTGATATGTTCTGAAGGAGAGTGGCAGCTGGAGTAAAACCAGTTGATATGGTCTGATGGAGAGTGACAGCTGGAGTAAAACCAGTTGATATGTTCTGATGGAGATGCAGCTGGAGTAAACCAGTTGATATGTTGATGGGAAGGAGGAAGGAGAGTGGCAGCTGGAGTAAACCAGTTGATATGGTCTGATGGAGAGTGACAGCTGGAGTAAAACCAGTTGATATGTCTGATGGAGAGTGGACAGCTGGAGTAAAACCAGTTGATATGTTCTGATGGAGAGTGGCAGCTGGAGTAAAACAGTTGATATGTTTGATGGAGAGTGGCAGCTGGAGTAAAACCAGTTGATATGTGTCTGATGGAGAGTGACAGCTGGAGTAAAACCAGTTGATATGTTCTGATGGAGAGTGACAGCTGGAGTAAACCAGTTGATATGTCTGATGGAGAGTGGCAGCTGGAGTAAAACAGTTGATGATGGTCTGATGGAGAGTGGCAGCTGGAGTAAAAAACCAGTTGATATGGTCTGATGCAGAGTGGCAGCTGGAGTAAAACCAGTTGATATGGTCTGATGGAGAGTGGCAGCTGGAGTAAAACCAGTTCTGTGACAATTGAACTAAGATCTTAAGGCATTTATAATTTATATTCTTCAACAATCAATGGATATATATATATATATAACTTATAACTACAGATTGCCCCATAAAGTCAAAAGTGTGCGAGTTTGAGCATCTGCACTATGTAGTGCATCATTTATAAAATTGCCTCCAACACTCTACTCAACAAATTGGATGCAGTCTATCACAGTGCCATCCGTTTTGTCACCAAAGCCCCATACACTACCCACCACTGCGACCTGTGTCGAATTGCTATGCTTTATCTTGGCCAGGCCGCAGTTGCAAATGAGAACTTGTTCTCAACTTGCCTACCTGGTTAAATAAAGGTGAAATAAAAATATATATAAGTAGCTGTTGTAAAAGCGCATTTTTCACTGGCTGTAATCTAAAGTAATCTTCAAAGTACTCATCTAGTTATTCAAAAGTATCTGTAATCTGATTACAATATTTTTGATGATAACATAACAGATTATAGTTACTGTTTTTTTGTAATCCCTTACAACCCTGTCCATGGACACACACACACACAATATTGTTTTAGGACTATGAAAATGGACAAAAGGATTAGCCTATGGATTATGAAAACAACTAAAAGAAATGGGAAAATGGGAGAGGAGAAATGACTAGAGACTGTTGCTTAACTCACTGATCATGACCCATGAGTTCTTCTTACCTTTGTTCAGTAGAAAAGTCTCCCTCTCTAAAGTTTATAGGTTCAGCCATAGACTTGTCACTCTTCATGGACTCACAGCTGGGTACAGGGGAGGCTGGTCTCTCCTGCTTGATTGGGCTTCAACACAACAGAGACAAACATTACATCTCTCATCTACGCTGAGCTCAGATTGGGAAACATTTCATTCCAAAGTTTCATTCCAAAACGCTATACATCCTTTTTCAGAAATGTGCATAAATTTGCTTTTATTGTTTAAAGAAATTATGAAAGAGATTGGTCTGTTTTTCACTAGCTAATCATGGAATGCGATTGTTCAATGACAGACATGTATTTGTTTAAAATCTATTACWTGATSGTTTCATTTCAAAGAGACAAATAGTCATGTTTTTTTGCAAAATGCTATATATCTGCCTCACTCTCAGAGAAATCAGTAGTACTGCTAGGTTTAACACAGTAATAATATATATCTGCCTCACTCTCAGAGAAATCAGTAGTACTGCTAGTACTGCCAATGTTTGTCTATGGAGATTGCATGGTTGTCTGCTCTTATCTTATACACCAGTCAGCAATGGGTTGGGCTGAAATAGCCGAATCCACTAATTTGAAGGGGTGTCCACATACTTTGTATATATAGTGTAATGCTCTGTCCTGCTACTGGTGGCCTATAACATTATGTGAACTGATCTGAACAGGTTTAGACTGGTCATCTATGATATGTAGGTTATATACAGTACGTTTTCTGTCCTGCTACTGGTAGGCCTATAACGTTATGTGAACTGATCTGAACAGGTTTAGACTGGTCATCTATGATATGTAGGTTATATACAAGTATTACAGCGGTGTGTTTGGGATCATTGTCATGCTGAAAGACCCAGCCACGTTTCATCTTCAATGCCCTTGCTGATGGAAGGAGGTTTTCACTCAAAATCTCACGATCCATGGCCCCATTCATTCTTTCCTTTACACGGATCAGTCGTCCTGGTCCCTTTTGCAGAAAAACAGCCCCAAAGCATGATGTTTCCAACCCCCATGCTTCACAGTAGGTATGGGTGTTCTTTGGATGCAACTCAGCATTCTTTGTCCTCCAAACACCACGAGTTGAGTTTTACCAAAAAGTTATATTTTGGTTTCATCTGACCATATGACATTCTCCCAATCTTCTTCTGGATCATCCAAATGCTCTCTAGCAAACTTCAGACGGGCCTGGACATGTACTGGCTTAAGCAGAGGGGACACGTCTGGCACTGCAGGATTTGAGTCCCTGGCGGCCGTATGTGTTACTGATGGTAGGCTTTGTTACTTTGTGGTCCCAGCTCTCTGGCAGGTCATTCACTAGCCCCCGTGTGGTTCTGGGGATTTTTGCTCACCGTTCTTGTGATCATTTTGACCCACGGGGTGAGATCTTGCATGGAGCCCCAGATAGAGGGAGATTATCCGTGGTCTTGTATTCTTCCATTTCCTAATAATTGCTCCCACAGTTGAATTCTTCAAACCAAGCTGCTTACCTATTGCAGATTCAGTCTTCCCAGCCTGGTGCAGGTCTACAATTTATTTCTTGGTGTCCTTTGACAGCTCTTTGGTCTTGGCCATAGTGGAGTTTGGAGTGTGACTGTTTGAGGTTGTGGACAGGTGTCTTTTATACTGATAACAAGTTCAAACAGGTGCCATTAATACAGGTAACGAGTGGAGGACAGAGGAGCTCTCTAAATTAGAGGTGCTGTGAGATCAGCTCTGTTATAGTGACAACAAATACTATTTTCCACCATAATTCAAAATAAATTCATTAAAAATCCACAAGTGATTTTCTGGATTTTTTTTTCTCATTTTTGTCTGTCATAGTTGAAGTGTACCTATGATGGAAATTACAGGCCTCTCTCATCTTTTTAAGTGGGGAACTTGCACAATTGGTGGCTGACTAAATATTTTTTTTGCCCCACTATATTTATTTAACTGTGTACAACCTAGCAGTACTACTGATTTCTCTGAGAGTGAGGCAGATATTATTATTACTGTTGTAAAACCTAGCAAAACTACTGATTTCTCTGAGAGTGAGGCAGATATATATATTACTGTGTAAAATCTAAGCAGA
>NW_019947928.1:0-3131 GCF_002910315.2 Salvelinus sp. IW2-2015
TAGTAAGAGCTGTGTCTCTCTCTGTTCTAGTAAGAGCTGTGTCTCTCTCTGTTCTAGTAAGAGCTGTGTCTCTCTCTGTTCTAGTAAGAGCTGTGCTCCAGTACGTGAGCTGTGCCACTAATACTGGCCCAATATCACAGTCTAGAACACTGTCTGATCTAGCAAAGTCAAACAGCCGTACATAAAACCCCCGAGGCCTTTCCTTTGTACTTCTACTTTTGTTCCAATGTTTACAGTGTAAAGCAATCTAGTCCAATGTACTGCAATCCACACAACAACAAAAATATGAAAAGAMTAATGAATGAAAGCCTATCCATSGCCCTATGTGTACATCCCTTGTTTATAACAGATTCATAACCCAGCCTACATATGAACCTCATCTGGAGTGGGCCTGTATTCTAAACCATGTATGATGATGATGATGATGTCTGTGCAGTAGTCCTCAGTAATTATGGCACACGCTCGCTCTCATCTGCTTTGTATTACATGATAAGAAAACCAGGCAATACATTATGCAATCCTCTCACTGAGGGTCCGGCAGCTCGCTTTAATTCAAGACTGATTTGTTGAAGGCGATCCTTGGCCTASCCCATCAATAGGGCTCTCTGGGTGTGATGCACCCTGGTTAATATCACATTTTTAGTCTGGGAAATCTCGGCCCGCATGAATTATGTTTAATATTTCAGAAATGAAGAAGGAATCCACACAGGGATTTCGGAGTAACAGAGTCTCAGCCCCAAATAGGTTTTTATGTGTTTAGTGTGTGTGCGTGTGTGTGTGTGCATGCTTGGGCGCACATTCCAGTGTGTGTGCACGCACATGCTTCTGTGCATGCATGTTGTGTGTATTTGTGTGTATTTAAGTGTGTTTGAGGCCAACCAGTGCCAGGGGGCTGCTGTCATGGCTGCTGACACAAAGCCTGAGACTGCAGAGAGAGCAGAGAGAGAGCAGAGAGTGAGAAGAGAGAGAGCAGATTAGCGAGCAGAGAGCGAGGAGAGAGCAGCCGAGGAAGAGAGCATGAGAGAGAGCAGAGAGAGCAGAGAGAGAGAGAGAAGAGAGAGCAGAGAGAGAGAGAGTGAGAAGAGAGCGAGCAGAGAGAGAGCAGAGAGAGAGCAGCGAGAGAGCAGAGAGCAGATAGCGAGCAGAGAGCCAGAGAGAGAGCAGAGAGAGAGCCAGAGAGAGCAGAGAGAGAGCAGAGAGAGGCTCCCAGCGCATCAAAGCACAGCAGCAGCCCTGTGACCAAGCCCACAGGAGAACCCAGCACATTCCCCACTCCTCGTTAGCCTCTCACTGAGATAAACACACACACGTATGCCCATGTGCACACAAGGAACACACATGCACAAACACGCACACACACCGACATCACTCCCCCGCCCCCCACACTGACACACACCCTGATAGGGTCATCAGTAAGGTATCGTCAGCCTCCATCGGCATGGTCCCCACAGACACATCCTCCTCCTTGGTACCATGTCGTCCTATAGGATCCCTATGGCCACGTCCTCCATGTCTCCAGTCTCTGTGAACAGAGACTGTCAGTGGGAGCTCATTCTGTTCTACTGCTGCTGATAGGATTCATTATGTCCTATCACAGGTGCTTATTCTAGGACAGCTGGTGGGAAGCAACGAGACCGGATGAGTGGGATGAATGGGGTTAAGACAACACTTACAACTACAGACGGGATTGAACACAGACATTAATACTAGAACTGACTGTAACATTCTAACAGTGTAATTACTACGTTTCATACAGGCTATCGCAAAACATGATCATCTGGTTGTGTTTAGGAAGGTCTTAGGAAACATTAGAATTCCTTTCCTTCAAATGACACAATAGCATTTTCATTGGTTCATTAGTTACTGTAGACTAAATGTAAAAAAAAAAAATGTTCAAGTGTTTAATACATATTTTTCGTGGAGTACCTTTTGTTACAGCTATGAAACAGACAGCATGTGTTAACAACTTCTTTTAAAAAACAACATAAAAAATACCCCAACCACCAASACGCACGGTCAAATGATGAAAAACAGTAGACTAAACATCACTTCAGCCTTCAAGTGTTTTTGATAAAGTGAAAATCAACACAAAAGCAATATCAGCATTATAATGACTAGAAATATGACAGCAGTCAAAAATACTACATGTTTATGTGGGTCTTTATGCCATGGCATCAGATGGACCATGTCCATGGCACATAAACAGTGAAAGATGGTGAGTGCTTGTTTTTTGCTTGAGATGTCGGGGTTTCTCTGTCATCACCAGCTTGTTCTATCCCAGCGGTGCCGTCCTTCCTCTCTCCTGTCTCACCGTTTCATTTGGTGGTGGAGCAGACACCTGCTCAGTGAGCACCGTTCTGGCTTTTAGCGCTTAGGCCTCGGAGGTTCAGACTGAGGCTCAGAATCAGAAGAATAATCATCGGAGATGTCATGATTTATTTCTTCCCCGCCATCTGAGTCATTTTCATTTAGATTTTGTAAATGACGGTCTCACTGTGTTCGCCAAGTAGGCTGATAAGACTGCTTCAACTGCTGGTCTTCATCCACAGTTGGTGATTACATAACAATGCATTGTTCACTTCCCCTTGCTCTTCAACTCACCCACTCTAACCCTTTCTTTTTAACATTGTATTTAATCCTTATTTTACCAGGTAAGTTGACTGAGAACACAGGAGGGGAGATGAATGAGCCAATACTTTACTTATTCTGTTGTTATATGTATGAAATTAGTTTCGGTACAGTTTAAGTTTAGTTTTGTGGTAATTATCGTGGGTGATTATCAACTGAGCACGGCACTTTCAAGAAGGAGCGCAGCAGGCCCTACTGTCGGGAGAAGGAGGTTAGCAGGCCCTACTGTCAGGAGAAGGAGCGCAGCAGGCCCTACTGTCGGGAGAAGGAGCGCAGCAGGCCCTACTGTCCAGGTCCTACTGTCGGGAAAGGAGAGCTGCAGGCCCTACTGTCGGGAGAAGGAGAGCTGCAGGCCCTACTGTCGGAGAAGGAGAGCAGCAGCGCCCTACTGTCGGGGGAAAGAGAGCGCAGCCCTACTGTGGGAGAAGGAGAGCAGCAGGCCCTACTGTCGGGAGAAGGAGAGCAGGCAGGCCTACTGTCGGAGAAGGAGATCAGCAGGTCCT
>NW_019947928.1:4210-18922 GCF_002910315.2 Salvelinus sp. IW2-2015
CCTACTGTCGGGAGAAGGAGAGCTGCAGGCCCTACTGTCGGGAGAAGGAGCTGTAGGCCAGGCCCTACTGTCGGGAGAAGGAGAGCAGCAGGCCCTACTGTCGGGAGAAGGAGCGCAGCAGGGTCTACTGTCGGGAGAAGGAGAGCTGCAGGTCCTACTGTCAGGAGAAGGAGAGCTGCAGGTCCTACTGTCGGGAGTAGGAGGGGCAACGGCGGAAAACTGTTACAAAAATGACATGCCCTCCAAAAACTGGATATAACTCCACTTCTTTTTGTGATATTAAGATTCTAACAACAACAGTGTGTTATATAGACTTATTTAGGAAAAGTAAAGGACGGAGGAGGGTATGACTTTAAAAATGGCAGAGTATTCATGAGCCCTCCAAATGACTGCTTTAGCAGTTCTAGTGTTAAGAAAGTATGTCATGTCTCAATTGGGAAATATCCTTAGATATGATGCTATGGATACCTGGGGATGATGCACCCTATGAGGAAAATAGCAACAAGAGTTTCTATAGCTAACCTGCCCAACACCTGGGTCCATGGGAACAGGTGTGACTTTGGTATTGTCTTTGACTCAACAGCTGAGACAATGCAGGAGCAGATAATTACTTTCCATCACCTTTCTGTCTYCTGAATCCACATTGACACCTGTGTCTGGAACCAACCAATATGCCCCCTGTAGCGTAACTAGCCCGGCTATATGGAAGAGATAGCAGGTGGCCAATTACAGTGCCTTCAGAAAGTATTCACACCCCTTGCCTTTTTTTCACATTTAGTTGTGTTACAGCCTGAATTTAAAATGGATAAAATTGAGATTTGTTACACACAATACCCCATAATGTGAAAGTGGAATTATGTTTTAGCTACATTTTTACAAATGAATAAAAAATGAAAAGCTGAAATGTCTTGAGCCAATAAGTATTCAACCCGTTTGTTATGGCAAACCTAAATAAGTTCAGGAGTAAGAATTTGCTTAACAAGTCACATAATAAGTTGCATGGACTCACTCTGTGTGCAATAATAGTGTTTAACATGATTTTTGAATGACTACCTCATCTCTGTATCCCACACATACAATTATCTGTATGGTCTCTCAGTCGAGCAGTGAATTTCCAAGCCAGATTCAACCACAAAGACCAGGGAAGTTTTCCAATGCCTCGCAAAGAAGGGAACCTATTGGTAGATGGGTACAAAAAAAAACTGACATTGAATATCCCTTTGAGCATGGTTTAGTTATTAATTACACTATGGATAGTGTTCTCAATACACCCAGTCACTACAAAGATACAGGCGTCCTTCCTAACTTAGTTGACGGAGAGGAAGGAAACCACTCAGGAATTTCACAATGAGGGCCAATGGTGACTTTAAAACAGTTACAGAGTTAAATGGCTGCGATAGGAGAAAACTGAGGATGGATAACAACATTGTAGTTACTCCACAATACAAACCTAATTAACAGAGTGAAAAGAAGAAAGCCTGTACAGAAAAATGTGCAAAGAAATTCCCTTTTTGTCCTGAACACAAAGTGTTATGTTTGGGGCAAATTCAATAAACACATTACTGAGTAGCACTCTAAATATGTTCAAGCATAGTGGTGGCTGCATCATGTTATGTGTATTCTTGTAATCGTTAAGGACGGGGGAGGTTTTCAGGATAAAAAAGTAAATGGAATGGAGTTAAGCACAGGCAAAATCCTAGAGGAAAACCTGGTTCAGTCTGCTTTCCACCAGACATTGGGAGATGAGTTCACCTTTCAGTAGGACAATAACCTAAAACACAAGGTCAAATATACACTGGAGTTGCTTACCAAAAAGACAGTGAATGTTCCTAAGAGGCCAAGTTACAGTTTTTACTTAAATCTATCTATGGCAAGACCTGAAAATGGTTGTCTAGCAATGATCAACAACCAATTTGATAGAGCTTGAAGAATTTTGAAAAGAAGAATGGGCAAATGTTGCACAATCCAGGTGTGGAAAGCTCTTAGAGACTTACACAGAAAGACTCCCAGCTGTAATTGCTGCCAATGGTGATTCTACAAAGTGTCATGTAAATTCATATTTCTGTATTTCATTTTCAATGAATTTGCAAACATWAAAAAAAAAAGGTTTTCACTTTGTCTTTAACGGGGAATTGTGTGTAGATAGGTGAGAAACATATTTAATCCATTTTGAAATGTTCATAATATTTTGTATTTTGTAATTATAATGTCAATACTAGCTAGAATGGTTTGCTAGCTTGGAGGTAGTATTTAGTGTTGTGTGCATTGCATTTGTGAACTTAGCTACCATCCCATAGCCTACATTGCATATGAAGTGTGACTGGCTCATGACATTTAACCATGGATGTACAGAGAAAATATTTCTTCCTTTTTGTTGTCACTCCTGTTGGCTCCCCCACATGGGGTTTGTGCTCTCTGATTGGCTCAAAGTCAAGCTGTTGGCCACTGCCAAGCATTACGATTCTACAAGTATAAAAGGCAGGTTCGTTGCTACCGGGTCGACATGCAGAAGGTACCGCGTTGGTTCTAGCAAGAGACGGTACGGCCTCCCACTGTGAGAAGTACCTATCGGCCGTCTGTCGGCAGTGAGATTCTCGGTCGGTTAAGCCAGCTTACATCCCTGAGCAGCCGTGAAGTGATTTATTGGTGGGGATATAATGGTCTGATTTTAGAAAGATCCACTCAAGCCATGTAGTTATGTGATTGCATTAGTATGATCGTTAAGCGGCAACAACTTTCTGCAGGCTGAGGCTGACATGTCTGTCTCCATGGTGATGGAGCTCACGTAGGCTGTGTTTGAGAAAGAGAGAGATGGCGGGAGAGAGAGAGGGAAAAGAGGGTGAAGGAGAGAGGGCGAGGGAGAGAGAGAGAGAAAAAGAGGGAGAGAGAGGGTGAGGGAGAGAGAAAGAAAGAAAGAAAAATTGTGAGATAGAGTGAGGGAGAGAGAGAAAAAAAGGGAGAGAGAGAAAAAAAAAAGAGTGAGAGAGTGAGGGAGAGAGAGAAAAAAAAGAGTGTGAGAGAGAGAGACAGTCGGAAATCCACTAGGAGAGGGATGCAGCAGCCGTGGTTGTCAGGAAGCAACCGGTCGGGAATACTAACCATGGCTAGACCCCACGAAGACACACACAAGCACGAGCTGAAGCCTTTGGTCGTTGTTGCTGTCAGTCATTTGCAGTTCTGTCAACAGTATCAAGTGAAAAATAGTCTTTGAGCACAAATGTCACTGGCGCTAATACTGACATTAAACGACTATTGGACAGAGGATCCACACTGCTACCTCAAACAGACAGATAGAGAGAAAAGGAGGGAAAGATTTAAAGAGGAGGAGGAAGTGGGACAGAGGAGGACATTGAAAGACGAGGGTGAGAGGGGGAAGAGAGAGAGAGATTGAGGAAGAGGAGGGGGAGCGATTGAGAAAGACGACAGGGGAGAAAGAGATGAAGAGAGAGATAATCTGTTTCTAGCTTTGTCCCCAAACCATCATCTGACCACACAGATGACTATTTCAGAGCTATGATAACAGCCCCTGGTCATTCTACCTCATACCTTTATTCATGGGACTGAGTCACGAAACCAAGATCCAACCTAGATTCAGCTTTTCTTGCCAGAAGACACACAGCTGGGAATGAGAGCAAGACTAATCAAGATCCAACCTTAATCCATGCCTGCTAAAGAGTTGGGATTTGTGACACAAAAACACGGCTAACATCATGTTTGTTTACTTGACCTTTGGCTGTGGGCTCCCGCAGATCCACCAGCATCTGAGCAAACATGTTAATTTTTTTTCAGGGGCTTTGACCTATTTGGTTGGAAAAGTATCCGTTTTTATAGAGAGAGAGAGAGAAAGAGAAAGAGAAAGAGAGAAAGAGAAAGAGAAGAGAAAGAGAAAGAGAAAGAGAGAGACAGAAGAGACAGAGAGACAGAGAGACAGAGAGACAGAGAGACAGAGAGAGAAAATGGATTCTGATTTGCTCAGCTCCAATTAAATCCACTCCCACAGAGAGCGAGCGGCAGCCCAAATTAGAAGAGACACAAGGACCGTAGAGCAGACGTGTCCTCTTCTCAACTCACACACGATCCAGCAGTAACATCGGCAGCGCCGGATAAAAGCCAATCACCCTCATTCTTCGAAATTGCAGTCTCTTTACATTAGTGATTTGTTTGTGATGTTTGTAGAATTTCATGTTGCTGAATTTCCTGAGTACTATTGATCAGAAAATTAGTTCAGAAACACTGCTGTTTTCTGGTTCAGATACCGCTAATACTCATTTTAAAACCATTCTAGGAAATACCTTTCTCTTTCTTCCCTATTCCACACGTTCTGTCTCACTCTTTCTTCCTTCTGCAAAGCTATTGATTTATCCTGTTTGTCAGCTGTGTGTATGTCAACACTGTGTATGATGTGTATCTCTCTCTCTCTCTCTCTCTCTCTCTCTCTCTTCTCCTTCTCTCTCTCTCTCTCTCTCTCTTCTCTCTCTCTCTCTCTCTCTCTCTCTCTCTCTCTCTCTCTCTCCTCTCTCTCTCTCTCTCTCTCTCTCTCTCTCTCTCTCTCTCTCTCTCTCTCTCTCTCTCTCTCTCTCTCTCTCTCTCTCTCTCTCTCTCTCTCTCTCTCTCTCCTTACTCTCTCTCTCTCTCATTTCTCTCACTCTCTCACTCCCTGGCAGCAGTGTGTGTGTTTTACTTAATCCAGCCTCACTGCTCTAATTGGCTAACTGCAGCCATTTCCCCTGCTCTGAGGAACATGGAGATTAGAATACAAGTTTTAAGCATTCAAGGAGCAAAAATGAGTCACACTACGGATAGACTACATCTCTGAGGGATACATCAGTGAGAGCAGGGCTTGAGCACAGAAGTACTGGGAAGGGAATTGATGCCTGTACAAAGCGTGTGGGGGAGGGAGAGAGTTAGAGCATTGACAACAGTGCCAAGGCTCCTTCTTACTTTGTGATGTCACTATTGCCAGACGTAGGGAGTAGTTATGGGGGGGTGGGGGGGGGGTCTATACAGTTACAGGTTGGGATATTATTTTTGATGACATATCATATCGCTAGTTGGCTGTACCCTTCATAGCTTGTTCTCCATCTTCTTGTTAAACTCGGGAGCCAATTCGTTTTCAGCACTTCTATTTCCATGACTGATCAAACCTAGTTTTCTCATGGCTCTCTCTTGTGCCTCTGCAGCAGACATATGGTGAGCAATATGTTCGGGGACATCGAACCGCAATAAAATCACAGTATCGAATCGCAATACATTTTAGAATCATTATACATCGTATCGGCACCTAAGTATCATGAGAATATCATATCGTGAGGTCCCTGGTAATTCCCAGCTCTACTGTAGTAGGGAGGCAGAGTTGAAGCTTTGGGACATGGTGCTACTCTCATGTTTTTGAGGTGAGATGAGAAGTGACTCACAAAGGAGTTTATATAAGGTATGAGTTACTGAACTGAGCTCACCTGACCCACCTGGACAGAGGCAGAGGAGTACAGCCCCACATTAATATTACATGTGACCTAAAGCCAATCTCCCTTCTGCACCGAACAGAACAGTGACATAAAGTCAAACATGGGTTCATGTTTTTAATGCTGTACTCGTACTGTGCACAGACACAGTACACGGTCAATCAATTTGAATTCAATCATATCTTGAAAGCAGCTGTGAGATGTTACCCCACTCTTCCACCAAGGCACCTGCAGGTTCCCAGACATTTCTGGGGGGAATGGCTCTAGCCCTCATCCTCCGATCCAACAGGTCCCAGATGTGCTCAATGGGATAGAGATCCGGGCTCTTCGCTGGCCATGGCAGAACACTGACATTCCTGTCTTGCAGGAAATCACGCACAGAACGAGCAGTATGGCTGGTGACATTATCAGGCTGGAGGGTCATGTCAGGATGAGGCTGTGAGACGCCTAAGGATGAGGCTGTGAGACGCCTAAGGATGAGGCTGTGAGACGCCTAATCTCAACGCACAGCGTTGCCTGCAATGACAACAAGCTGTCGTGGCAGAATCAGATTTAGCTAAGTAACATAGATAGATAAGATGTTATTTTCATCATATGCTTGTGAGATACTTGTCATTAGAATCTTCTGAGCTAGGGATTGGTAACTTGGGGCCAGAGAGGGGAGAGGTCAGGCTTGTCTTCATAAGTCAATGTATCTGTTAAACCATGTGGTGCTAAGTAAAATATCAGAAGGGGAGGAGGACAGAGTGGAACGTTGGTTTCTTATGGGAACGTTGTTTGTAACTATTCCTAAACCATGTGAAGGGATGGAGTTATTAACAGTATGGGTAAACAGTAAATGTCATTTGATCATACAGTATGGGTAGCCATTTGCATTAGTGACACGTATGGGTATAGTGTTATAGATCAATAACAGTATGGGGAGACAGTGAATTTGTTATCAGATCATACAGTATGGGTAGACAGTGTTGTCTATTAGATCATACAGTATGGGTACAAGTTTGTATTAGATATACAGTATGGGTAGACAGTAGTGTTCATTAGATATCAACAGTATGGGTAGATAGTGTTGTCTATTAGATCAGATCATAGCAGTATGGGTAGACTAGTGTTGTTATTAGATCATACAGTATGGGTTAGCATGTGTTGTTCATTACGATCATCAGTTGGGTAAGAAGTGTTTGTTATTAGATCCTGACAGTAATGGGTAGATCAGTATGTCATTAGATCAATCACAGTATGGGTAACAGTGTTGTTACTTAGATCATACAGTATGGGTAGATACAGTTTGTCATTTGATCATACAGTTAATGGGTAATACGTGATGTCATTAGATCATACAGCGTTGCTGGTAGACAGTGTTGTATTAGACTGCATCGGATGGTAGTAAGGATGTATTAGACATCAGTATAGGTAGCAGTTGTCATTAGATCATACAGTATGGGAGATATGTTGTTATAGATCATACAGTATGGGTAGACAGTGTAATGTCATTAGATCATACGTTATGGGTAGACAGTTTGATGTATTAGTCATACCATATGGGTAGAAGTTTTGTATTAGTTCTCACAGTATGGGTAGGAAAGTATGTCTATTAGATATTAACAGTATGGGTAGATAGTTGTTATGTATCAACTAGGTAGATTGAAATCCATACAGTATGGGTAGACCAGTGTGTATTAGATCTATCAGTCGTAGACTGTGTGTTAAAACATACGTTGGATGCAGTTTTTTACGATCATACAGTTTAGTGGAATTTTTATGATCATACGTATGGTAAGATGTTGTATTAGTCATCAGCAGTATGGGAGACAGTAATTGTCTATTAGATCATAAAGTATGGGTAGACAGTAATTTGTCATTAGATCATACAGTATGGGTAGACTAGTGTTGTCTAATTAGATCATACAGTATGGGTAGATGTGTTGTGTATTAGATCATACAAGTATGGGTAGGATAGTGATTTGTATTAGATCATCACAGATGGGTAGACTAGTGTTGTCAAATTAGATCATACACGTATGGGTAGACAGTGTTTTATGATCATTACAGTATGGGTAGACAGTGTGTTATTAGATCATTAAGTATGGGTAGACAGTGTGTTGTTATTAGATCATACAGTATTGGTAGCATAGTGTTGTTATTGATCATACAGTATGGGTAGACAGTGTTGTATTAGATCAATTACAGTATGGGTAGACTAGTGTTGTTATTAAGATCATCACAGTATGGGTAGACAGTGTTTGTAATTAGAAGTCATACAGTATGGGTAGACAGTGTGCTTATTAGATATACAGTATGGGTAGATAGTGGTTGTTATTAGATCATACAGTATGGGTAGACAAGTTGTTATTAGATCATCAGTAATGGGTAGATAGTGGTTGTTATTGATGCATACAGTATGGGTAGACAGTGTTGTTATTAGATCATCGTATGGGTAGACAGTGTGTATTAGATATACACAGTATGGTATGAAGTTTTGTATATTAGATCAATCAAGTAGGGTAGATCAGTATGTCTATTAGATCATACAGTATGGGTAGCAACAGTTTTGTTATTAGATCATACAGTATGGGTAGACAGTGAAGTGTATTAGATCAATAACGTAATGGGTAGAAGTGTTGTTATAGATCATAGCAGTATGGGTAGACAGTGTTGTCTTTAGAATGCACTGACAGTATTGGGTAGAGTTCTATTAGATATACAGATGGGTACATTTGTATCAATCACAGTATGGGTAAGCAAGTGTTGTATTAGATCAATACAGTATGGGTAGAGCCAGTGTTGTCATATTAGTCATAACAGTATGGTAGAGGTGTATTAGATAAACAGTATGTGAGTCTTTATTAGATCATACAGTATGGGTAGAAGTGTTGTCCATTAGATCATACGTAATGGGCAGTGGTGGGCCGTAGGCCTGCAGGCCTTCTCTGCTGGCTAAACTCATCAAGAATATTAATTTTTTTAAAATATCTTTTCCGACAAATTGTATTAGATTATTCCGCCAGAGTAAGAGTTATACTCTTCATCTTCATGGTTTCCTCTTTGGGTTGGCAACTGCTTCCACCCAGGTTGAGAATTTGGAGGGCTGGTCTTTATGTTAGATCTTTTATCCAATCATATTCAGCCATCATGTGTTGCAGGGTCTAACAAATCTGGCTTCAGTGCCTTCAGAATCAACAGTGCGGTGCGCTTGTAGCTTAAAGTGAATGGAATTAAACTTTTTGTGTCAACGCAATCAGGTTTAGAGTTGGCTATTCGTACGCCTGCTGCTGGCTCCAGTGTTACACGGAGCCCGCTGCAGGCGTATGGGCGTCCACGTGTTTTGATTGGATTACGCAATATTGAGAGGGCAGGCTCCTATGGGCCGTCTATGCAGATCTGAGGAAATTACTAAGGCTGTTTTTTGACCCACAATGGCGGAAGGAGGAGAGATATCGATTTCGTCGAGGATATAATTAATAAAGCAATTCTCAAGCACGAACTTTTAAGAAAAAGCTTAGACATTGTAAGGAGAGGTCGCCCGAACGCCACAAAAGCCTGTCACATGCGAGGAAAGGGGTTTCGTTCGTCGCCACTTTCAAAGTTTCAACTACGAAGCCCGCCTGTCAATGGCTCAAAGGCTCCGAGAAGGCACTGCAACTGTAGCTGCTGGGAATGCCTATTATTTGCAAGTGATCGATTTTGGTGTTTGGCAGGCACACTGGCTTTGGCAAACTTGAGTTGTCTGTTTAAAACTGTTTACCAAAAATTTCAATTGTGTAATTTCAGGTGACGCACGCTGGTTATACTGCGTTTTCTGTTTCTAAATGTATAGTGTCTAGAGGGCCAATGGCATAATTGATGATAATAGAGGGTGGATTAATTCGGGTGGGACTGTGTAGTACCTCAACTGAAGGCTAGGCCGCAGGCCCACGGCACGCCACTGCAGTATGGGTAGATAGTGTTGTCATTAGATCAATACAGTATGGGTAGACAGTGTTTTGTTATTAGATCATACAGTATCGGGTTTAGACAGTGTTGTCATTAGTCATACAGTATGGGTAGATAGTGTTGGTCATTAGATCATACAGTATGGGTAGACAGTGTTGTCATAGTCATACAGTGATGGGTAGACGTGTTGTCATTAGATCATACAGTATGGGTAGACAGTGATGTCATTAGATCATACAGTATGGGTAGACAAGGTGTTGTCATTAGATCAATACAGTATGGGGTTAGACAGTGTTGTTCATTAGATCATCACAGTAATGGCAGTGGTGGGCGTAGGGCTGCCAAGGCCTTTCTCTGCTGGCTAAACATCATCAGAATATTTTTTTTTTAAATAATATTTTCCACATATGTATTAAATTATTCCCCAGAGTAAGAGTTTACTCTTCATTTAAATAAGCTTTCACTCTTGGTTGCACTGCTTCCAGCCAGGTTTGAGATTTGAGGGCTGGTTTTATGTTAGATTTTTAATTCCAATCATATTCAGATCATCAATGTGTTGCCAGGGGTCTAAAATCTGGCTCTCGAGCCTTCAGAATCAACAGTGCGGGCGCTTGTAGCTTAAGGTGAATGGAAATTATAAATTTTGTGTCACATCCCAGCTTTAGAGTTGGGCTATTGTACGCCATGCTGCTGGCTCCAGTGTTAGCACAGGAGCCAGCTAGCAGGCGTAGGGGGTCCACGTTTTTTGATTGGATTTACAAATATTGGGCAGGTCCCTATGGGCAAAGGTATATGCCAGATCTATCTAGGAAACTCTACTAAAGAATGTTTTTTTTGAACCCACATGGCGGAAGGGAGGAGAAGCATATATCGATATTCGTCGAGGAATAATTATAGACGGCCATTCTCAAGGACGAGCGGTTTTCAAGAAAAGTTAGACATTGTAGGGAGAGGTTCGCCCCAACGCACAAAGCTGTACAGGCGGAAAGGGGTTCGTTTCGCTCGCCACTTCAAAGTTTTCAACTATCGAGCGTGTCACATGGCTTCAACAGGCTCCGCAGAAGCACCTGCAAACTGTACTGGCTTGGGAATGCATATTCATTTGCAAGGATCGATTTGTGTTTGGGCCACACTGGCTTTTGCAAACTTGAGTTGGTCTGTTAAACACTGTTTACGCCAAAATTTCAATTTGTCAATTTCAAGGTGACGCAACGCCTGGTTATACTGCGTTTTGTCTAAATGTATAGTGTCTAGAGCCATGGCATAATTGATGATAATAAGCGGTGGATTAGATTCGGGGGGACTGTGTAGTACTCACTACAGGCCTAGGCCCAGGCCCACGGCACGCCATGCAGTATGGGTAGATAGTGTTTCATTAGATCATACAGTATGGGTAGACAGTTTGTTATTAGATCATACAGTATGGGTAGACAGTTTTGTTATTAGATCATACAGTATGGTAGATAGTGTTGTATTAGATCATACAGTATGGGTAGACAGTTGTTCGTCATTAGATCATACAGTATGGGTAGACTGTTGTCATTAGATCAATACAGCGTATGGGTAGACGTGATGTCAATTAGATTCATACAGTATGGGTAGAAGTGTTTATTAGATCATTCAGTATGGGTAGACAGTTGTTGTTATTAGATCATACAGTATGGGTTAGATAGTGTTAGCATTCATTAGATCATACAGTATGGGTAGACAGTGTTGTTGTTGCGAGCAATTCATACAGGTATGGGTAGATAGTGTTGTTATTAGATCATTAGTAGGGAGACAGTATGCATCGGTAGACTATGTTGTTTATTAGATCATACAGTATGGGTAGACATGTAGAGGTATTAGAGAATCATACAGTATGGGTAGACAGTGTTGTTATTAGATCATACAGTATTGCGGTAGATAGTGCGTTGTTATTAGATCATACAGTATGGTAGACAGTTGTATTAAGATCATATAGATCGTAAATATTTACAGTATAGCAGAGTAGACAGTTTGTTATTAGATCATACAGTATGGGTAGATTTTATTAGATCATACAGTTGGGTAGACAGTTTTTATTAGATATACAGTATGGGTAGGACAGTTGTTGTTATTAGATCATACAGTATGGTAAAGTTTGTTGTTATAGATCATACAGTATGGGTAGACAGTGTTGTATTAGATCAATACAGTATGGGTAGACAGTGTTGTCATTAGATATCATACAGTTTGGGTAGATAGTGTTGGGTTTATAGATCATACAGTATGGTAAACGTGTTGTTATTAGTCATACAGAGTGGGTAGATACAGTGTTGTCATTAGATCATTACAGTATGGGTAGATAGGTGATGTCATTTAGATCATACATAGTATGAGTAGATAGTGTTGTTATAGATCATACAGTTATGGGCAGACAGTGTTGAGAGTCATTACATAATGTTAGGCATGTTTTGCTCATACTGTATGATGGGAGATAGACAACCCCCCAGTGCTCTCCTAATTATCTTCAGGAGCGATGACAAGCTAACATACACCTCATCACTACTCACTGTCACACAACACACATCCAGGAATATTTATTCCTTACCCCTATTTCAGCTGGTGTGTGTGTGTGTGTGTGTGTTGTGTGTGATGTGTGTGTGTGTGTGTGTGTGTGTGTGTGTGTGTGTGTGTTTGTTGTGTGTGTGTGTGTGTGTGTGTGTGTTGTGGTGTGGTGTGTGTGTGTGTGTGTGTGTGTGTGTCTGTGCGTGCCACCACAGAAAAAGAGACAGGAATACAACTATCCACACCAGCCAGCTGTGTGATTTCTGTGTGTGTAACTACAGTACTTTGAGTGGATTATTGTCCCATGCCTTTTTCACTGTATCGTCGTCACATGACTTCCATTGGCACGCAGTGTGAAGTTAACCAGATACACAAGTGTATCTAGTGGCCGTAATGCAACAAGATCCTCTTCTTTAGAAACCAGCCAGTAGAAGAGACCAGCACACACCACACACACACACTCTTCTTCTAAGAACATCCAGTATTGATATACGAGATACAACACACACACACACACACACACACACACACACACACACACACACACACACACACACACACACACACACACACCACACACACACACAACACACACACACACACACACACACACACAGGGAGAGAATATCAGTGTTGTGGGAAAAATGCAATGTTTGTCTTCAAGTGGTGTATTGGGTTTTGAGTGATGGGCATCGTACGGTGTTGATGAGAGCCAATTATGGGCCAATTATGCTGATTAATGAATTAATAGCTGGTGGCTGGGTTGATTGATACTTGTAATGTAAATGTCTGCCTTTCTGCTCTGACTGGGAGCAGGCAGATATGGTGTGTTTATACCATTCTTGTTTTCGCTCCGAGTTATGAAGCCAACCGATGGGAAATTCACTTGAAATGAGTCATTCATAGGTGGTTTCTATTGAAAGAAGGGTTTTGCTGTGTGTGTGTGTGTGTGTGTGTGTGTGTGTGTGTGTGTGTGTGTGTGTGTGTGTGTGTGTGTGTGTGCTGTGTGTGTGTGGTGTGTGTGTGTGTGTGTGTGTGTGGTGTGGTGTGTGTGTGTAAATTGGCTGTGTGGCGCATATAGGATAATCCATTTAGTTCCATCACTTTTGGCAGCAACATTTTTTTTTTGTTTATTGATTTAAGCAAAACTTCCATACTGTTTGCCATGAAAGAGACATCAATTTCTTCATACTGGAAAATATGAACGTTTACATAATTCAAAAGCTTACAAACAGTGTATCAAACGATTTGATTATTATTGAAAAAAAAAAATAAAAGAATAAATGATGTCATTTTAAACCTTAACGTCAATGATCTGAAAACGTCTAAACTCTTGTTTTTTTCCTTTAATTCGTATGTTGTAGCTTAGGCCCTATTTTCACATCATCTGAGGTTTAGTGTTGTCGCTGCATTAGCTGGTACACCATTGAAATAAACTCAGCAAAAAAGAAACAACCTTTTCAGCCCTGTCTTTCAAAAGATAATTCGTAAAAATCCAAATACCTTCACAGATCTTCATTGTAAAGGGTTTTTAACACGTTTCCCATGCTTGTTCATGAAACCATAAACAGTTCACAAACACCTGTGGACGTCGTTAAGACACTAAAGCTTACAGACTAGCAGTAAGGTCAACAGTATGAAAACTTAGGACACTAAAGAGCCTCTACTGACTCTGAAAAACACACCAAAAAGAAAGATGCCAGGTCCCTGCTCATCTGCATGAAGTGCCGTAGGCATGCTGCAAGGCGACATGAGGACTGCAGATGTGGCCAGGGCAATAAATTGCAATGTCCGTACTGTGAGACGCCTAAGAAGCGCTACAGGGAGACAGGACAGACAGCTGATCGTCCTCGCAGTGGCAACCACGTGTAACAACACCTGCACAGGATCGGTACATCCGAACATCACACCTGCGGACAGTACAGGATGGCAACAACAACTGCCCGAGTTACACCAGGACGCACAATCCCTCCATCAGTGCTCAGACTGTCCGCAATAGGCTGAGAGAGCTGACTGAGGCTTGTAGGCCTGTTGTAAGCAGGCTCACCACATCACCGGCAACAACGTTCGCTATGGCACAAACCCACCGTCGCTGGCCAGACAGGACTTGCAAAAAGTGCTCTTCTCTGATGAGTCCGGTTGCAGTGGGATTCTATTTGGAGGTGGAGGGTCCGTCATGGTCTGGCGTGTGTCACAGCATCATCGGACTGAGCTTTGTCGTGGAGATTTCCTGTATTACTCAATAAAGAGAGAGAGAGAGCCAACCACACACAAGTCAGAGTTAATTATATATTCCATTTTTAATATATATACAAGCTTCACCAAAGCCCTTTAATGACTCTCAGATCAATTCATGTCTATAAATGAATTCTTTGAGATGCTTACAAAACAATTCTTAGTTTCATTTATAGCCAAGATACACCCTCTCAACTTACAAAAATCCTTTACCGAAAGAGGAGTATCCTATCGCTAGCAGCATCAGCTATAAATCATCGTTCAGTTTGATCTCCCAAAGACAAGGTTTAAATCTCATGCTTGATACTTCACTTCTACCAAAACATTACCTCATCCAATGCATATATCAATTGTCATTTCTAGATACTCCCAAACCTGGACAAATTCAAAATAGACAGTGAGCCCCTTAGGTCAAATACTAGTCAAAGATAAGGGGCAACCTCAAGGGGACATACAATGGTCCAAACACGGCAAACTCCTTCCCCCTATGAGAAATAGGGGAGTGACTGGTCACAACATTGTATGAGATAACTAAACCTGGTTCCCGCAATTA
>NW_019947929.1:0-1902 GCF_002910315.2 Salvelinus sp. IW2-2015
TATTGTTTCATGAATTAAACTATTGCGACGTTCTTTGCTTAACCTGCTCTCTCTGTAAGTATTATTCATCTCAGTTTGTTTGCTAAACCTTGTTCTTGAGTGAGAGATAAATGTGCCTGGTTGCATTAAAGCCTGTCTCTAGTGGGCAATGCAAACTTGTTAAGGTATCTCGTATGAATTAATACCAAACAAACTTGTTCTAAATGAAATAAATAGCACCCATTTGTTTTTCTCGAATCAAACAAAAAACCTGTCACTTGACTAAACTTATCAATATCGGTATCATATGTTAATCAGACTGTCAATGTTCCTATAATGAAATGACGTTGCCTTTCTCTTCTTGTGGTCTTTAAGTAAGCACCTATGTTTTTATCTAAAAACTTGTTCTCTTTAGTAATCATTGATCGAAATACCTTGTTGGATATCGCATAAACTATGCAGGCCTAACCGAAATGACATACTATAGAGTGGAAGTTGATATTACTATAAACGCTTGTTGTATAGATCTTTTTGCTAATATGGTTAGCTAATAAGAGTTTACATATTGTGTCTTCCCCTGTAAAACTTTTAAAAATTCAAGAAATTGATGGCTGATCCTCAAAACCTAAGATTGTGGGTGTCATTCTTTTCCATCTTATTGGTGTATTGGACTTAGTCGAATTTACAACCTAAATCGTATTCTTATATTATATGACTAATCCTACTAAGTGGGCTTGCTTTTTCTAAGGAGAACATCTGTTACGGATAATGCTAATGATCAAACTTGTGTTTCTAAACATGTTTCAATAACTTTTGTTTCTTAGATTGAAAGCCTGGTTTAAGGGAGAATCCTCTCGTCCCCGGATCTACAAACCCCGGTGTTTTGTGACTCGTAGATGGAAATCAGAGAGGCCGTTAGTATACTTCATACATAGATTATCATCTGTTATCTAAATTCACTATCTCGACCCAATGTTCACATGCGTTTCTCATAGGACATTTTCCAGAGACTTATATATAAGAAGACTGCATTGGTCCATTGCAACCTAACGTCGTATTAGTGGGGCACATCAATTAGTACACAGTGCAATTCGGAAGTGTGTGTGTGTGTTGTGTGTAATGATTATTCCACCCTGTCGCCATAAACACTGAAGCATCATCTAAGCTGAATCAGGTGTGTTCAATAACCCTGCAAGCACACCACCACCACACACACACACACACACACAACACACCACACACAACACAACCACACACACACAACACACAATCACACAACACACATCTAACCACAACAACACACACCACACACACATCACACACACAGCTGGCCCTTGTTGGCCTATATAGAGGGAGGGAGGGAGGGGAGGGAGGGAGGGAGGGAGGAGGGACCACTGTGATGACCCAAATTAAGGAAAGCCCTCAGATTTAATAGACCCAAAAGAATTGAAAACAAATCCAATGTTGATTAGACAAACCATATCTACTGGGTGAAATACCACAGTGATTACCTGTTTACCTGTTGCCACAAGAAAAGGGCAACCAGTGAAGAACAAACACCATTGTAAATACAACRCATATTTATGTTRATTTATTTTCCCWTTTGTACTTTAASTATTTGRACATCGTTACAACACTGTATATATAATTTTWTYTTCATTTATTTCACTTTTGTTTACCCATTTGCTTTGGTAATGGTAACATAGGGAGGGAAGGAGGGAGGGACGGGAGACGGAGAGAGAACGACAAAGTGACAGAGAGAGAAAGAGGGAGAGAGAGAAAGTGGGGGAAAAGGGTAGCTAGGTCAGGGAATGCCAGAGGGTATGGTACATCATGTGTTGTCTATGCAACACAGAGGTAAATCTATCAATCGATCAATATCATTGATGCAGTTAAATGGGTTGAGAGGTCACGAAGGGAATT